>NC_056735.1:415927778-416167778 GCF_019279795.1 Protopterus annectens
ACAGCGTCTTACTGTAAGGCGACAACACTACCGCAGCACCACCACCGTGGGTTTTGGCTTCTCATATTAAATTAAAATAACTTAAAGGTAGTATTGTCCATGAAGGGTGCTTGGTTTACTTTATTTGTATTCAGCTCGCATAGTAAATTTTGATTGTTCCAATATAACCAGTTACATATCCCAAATTGTACTATCATGTAGCCTCTGTATAGCTTCAAAGAAATGCCTAGCGTCAAGATTTGCTTACTTGAGGATCCATCAGATTAAAATGTTTCTTCTTTTCGATGATTACATCACAGCCAGATGTTCATCGTGTTTCACTGTTGCAGTGATTACAATTGGGTTATCCTGCTGGCAGGCTACCCGCAGTCGGCCCGAGTTCCAAAGTCTAGGTCCAGCATCGGTTGCTGTCGCCTCCTCCCTGACAGTGCGCCAGGGGTATAAAAGATGCAGCCGACGCCGTTTTCTTCAGTCTTTCTTGCCGCGCGGTGCCCGAAGCAAAAGCAGTTCGCAAGTGCCGGTCGGCCGACTCCTGAGATTTTTAAATTCGAATTTCAGATCCGAAGTCTTCATTAAAGCTAAGTACCCCATTGGGGAAACTGTTTTTTCTTGCTCCAGACCAATGTCAGAAAAAGTCAATTGTATTTCTTGTGGGAAGCAAGTACCTCGTAAGGATTTTCATTCTTACTGTATTCCTTGCCTAGGCCCTGACCACGACGTTGCTAGTTGTCGGTTTTGTGCTAGATTTAACCAACGCACTATTAAGCGTCGGTACGATTTTGCATTTCATTACTTTGGCAGAAGATTCAATTTATATAATGCCATCGGAACAGCCGACTACCGGAGTTTATAAAAAGCACAAAGACAAAGAAAAGGACAGGCACCCGAGGTCCAAAACCGAGGCTTCGGCTAGGCCTGTTGCCGGTTCTCAGTGAGGCGCTTTCACAACCCCTGACGCCCGCTACCTCAGAGCCACAGGCCGCTTCCAACTCCCACGTGGAGCCGACTAGGACACTGGAAGCTCAAGGTATTCGACACTTGGAAACTATTCCCTCAGATGGGTCTGGAGCCGCTGAGCAGGCATCGGCTTCTGAGGGTATTTTCAGACCTACACAGTTGTATGTAAAACCAACTTCAGCTTCAAAGGCAAAGACTAAAGCAGCTCTAAAGACAAAGATACAAGTACAGCATTCTCCTGGGCAGGCCTCCATGCCAAAAAGACAGATGCTTAAAATGGCTGAAGGCCTAATTACTTTCATCAGGGGTTCCCATCCCCCTCCTGATAAGAGGCCAAGGCAAGAGATAGAATATGAATCTTCAGATCAGGTTTCCATTTCCTCTGATTCCTCCTCTGAACAGGAATATTCCCTTCCTCCCTATGAGGATTCTGATGCTGAATAATCTATCCCTTCAGCCTCTCCTCCTGAGGATTATTCTTTTGGGGAGACCCTGCATACTATGAGGGAGTATTTCCACTGGGAGAGCCAGGATTACTCAGAATCCAAGAAAAGGCTCAGGCACGTCCTTTTATTACCCCGGCACAGGCCCCTTGCTATTCCTCCTGTTTTCGAGTCCGGTCTGTCTCCTGACTCTTTACCACCAACTCCTGTTAAGCCAGACAGATACTACAGGGTTCCTGATTCACATAAATTTCTTTACAAAAACCCTGCTGTATCTCTGGGTCCAAAGGGGGTCAAGGCTTCCACTGCAAAAAACCCTATCCCCTCTGATAAGGGATTCAAGGGCCCTGGACAGATGGGGGAAAAAGATTTACACTTCTGCTACCTTGGCTGTAAGAGTTTTAAATTGTCAGTTTCATATGCTTAAATATCAGCAATATCATATGTCACTGATTAAACAGAAAATGTTAGCAAATTCAGAATGTACAGAAAACAAAGAAATGCAGGATTTATTGCACGCAGCTGAACAAGTGGGAAAGCATACTTTGCAATGTGGTTTTGATTCTCTAGAGGCCTCCTGCAGGACCGCAGTTATAGGTTCTGTCATTAGGAGGCATGCTTGGTTAAAAGAACAGAATTTGCCCTATCATGTTAAAGCAAAACTATTAGATGCTCCATTACAACATGATACCTTGTTTGGTGTTAAAGCAGAAGAGGTGTTGAAGAAAATGGAGGACAAAGCTAAATCTATGCAAACAGTGAAGGATTTCTTACCGGTACAGCCAGATCACAGCCCCAAGGCTCATACAGACCTAAACAATGGGGTACTTCTACCTCCAAAAGTGGAGAGGAAAGATCACAGCCATACAGGAAACAGTCTCAATGACTTCCCCCTGCCAGCACCAAGCACTTAACTTCTGGCAGCTCCTTTGGGGGGAAAACTAGCACTTTTTTCACAAAATTGGCACATGATCACCCAGGACAAATGGGTCTTAAATATCGTATCTCAAGCCTACAGGTTCCACTTTCACACCCTGCCAAGGCCAAATGGTATGCCAGACCTGCCACGCAATCAATGGGCAGAGGCACAAAAACAAGTTTTATCTCTCATGGACATGAGCCATTCAGCAAGTACCACAGCAAGAGCAGGGACAAGGATTTTACTCAAGGCTGTTCTTGGTCCCCAGAAAGGACAAAGCCTGGAGACCAATACTGGACCTGTCTATCCTAAACACATACCTGGATATTCCAAAATTCAAAATGTTAACTCTGCAGCAACTTCTGCCCATGCTGGGCAAGAAAGCTTGGCTTGTGACTTATAGACCTAAAAGAGGCATACCTGCATGTCCCAATCAAACAATCGTGCAGAAGATACCTCAGATTTATAGCTGGCTCAATGCACTACCAATTCTATGCACTGCCCTGTGGCTTATCTACTGCTCCCAGTGTCTTCACAAAATGCCTGGCACCAGTAATTGCATTTTGCAGACAAAGAGGAATACAAATATATCCTTATTTGGACGACTGCCTTATTCAAGCAGAGAACAAGGACATTCTACTACAGCATCTGGCGTTTATAAAAAGATTACTAACAGGTCTAGGGTACACAGCAAACGAAAAGAAATCAAAACTCGTACCCTCTCAAGAGATAATATTCCTGGGTGCAAGCTTAAATACAACTGCCCAGATGTCTTATCTCACGTCCGACAAACACAGACAACTGACTACTTATTTCAAAATGTTGGCAACAAAGACCCAGTTATCTGCAAGAAGAATTCTGCAGGCTTTGGGCTTCATAGCATCCTGCATACTACTAATTCCATATGCAAGACTGCATATGAGGAAACTTCAATGGTATCTAAAAAGTGTTTGGACTCGACATTGCCACAGCCTGGAAACAGTAATTACCCTCATTCCCTGCCTGCAACAGGATTTTCAATGGTGGGCAAAACCTGTCACCTCAATACGGGACAGCCATTCACCTTACCCACAGCCAGGCAGACATTGACAACAGATGCATCAGATTATGCCTGGGGGACCCATATGGCAGGAAGATGTATTCAGAGCAGATGGTCCGAAAGTCAAATGCATCTACATATCAATCAAAAAGAGATGCTAGCTGTTCAGAATTCCCTGACAGCCTTCAAGGATATACTTCATCCAGGACAACTACTGATAAAGGTGGATAATACTACAGTCATGTGGTACATAAACAAGCAGGGGGGCATGCATTCCTACCCCCTTTGCAGACTAGCCATGAACTTGTGGGACACATCACTGACTTTCCAAGTACATCTGCAAGCACAATTCCTGCCAACAAGGATAAATACTCTGGCAGGCGAACTAAGCAGAAACAGTGGATCCCCACGAGTGGGAATTGGATCCACAAGTCTTCAGCATGATAACAAGGAACTGGGAGTGCCTGGACATAGACCTATTTGCCTCCCCTCACAACTGCCAACTACAGAGATTCTGCACAAGGACTTATCACAAGCAAGCATGAAAAGTGGATGCTCTATCTTTCAGCTGGAAAAACCTAACAGTATATGCCTTTCCTCCTCTGCCTCTCCTCCCCAAGGTACTCCTTAATGTCAGACAAGAGAAGCCAGAAATGATACTGATTGCCCCAGACTGGGCCCACCAGCACTGGTACCCAGTCCTAAAGAGCTTGTCTCAATGCCCAGCTTGGACTTTACCTCAAATGCCTCACCTATTGAACAACAAGACAGTATGATACTGCACAGCCAGCTCAGGACCTTAAACCCGGCTGTATGGCGAATAATGTAGTCATTCATAACACACCTCTCTCTAAAGCAGTGATGAATGTTATTTTGAAGGCCCGGAGGCCTAGCACCAGAAAATCTTATGCAGAAAAATGGTAAGAGATTATGTGCTTGGAACCAGGCACAAGGTATTGACACAACTGTTCAAACATTCCTCAGATTTTACAATACTTAACTGAGATGGTGGATAAAGGCCTTTCCTTTTCATCAGTTAAAATTCATGCTTCTGCCATTTCAGCTCATTACAATAAAGAACCACCTATTATTTTCTCATCCATTACTAAGGCAGTACCTCAGAGGGGCCAAAAACATAAGACCTCCAAGGAGAGCACCAATACCTGCATGGGACCTCAACTATGTCTTGGAAAAACTCACACTGCCTCCGTTTGAGCCAGCCTCTGCAGCTGATGTAAAATTTTTATCCTGGAAAACAGCTTTGTTCCTAGCAATTACCTCCGCTAGATGAGTCTCAGAGTTACAGGCACTCATGGGTGTGGAACCTTTTATAATTTTCCATCCTGACAGGGTTTCTCTAAGGACAAACCCTACATTTATGCTTAAGGTAATGTCCAGTGTGGCCCTTAACCAAACAATTCATTTGCCTACTTTTTATCCAAACCCACAGAATAAGGGTGAGACACTTCTGCATTCTTTGGACATTCACAAGCAGCTACGCTTTTACTTGGACAGAACCAAAGTATTCAGAAAGACGGAACAACTTCTAGTAGCATATGCTGCAGGATCACAAGGAAAACCTATCTCAAAACAGACTATTTCAAAGTGGATAGGCCACTGCATTCATTTCTGCTATTCACAGCATGGCAAATCAGTGCCTAAGAGCATTAGGCCACATTCAACCAGAGCAGCAGCCACTTCAGCAGCCTTCCTCAGAGGAGTACCAACCAAAGACATCTTAGAGGCTGCAACTTGGAGTTCAGTGCATACTTTTGCAAAGCACTATCACTTACCTCTCTACTCTTAAGTCCAGGGCAGGCTTTGCCACTGCGGTTCTGCAGGGCCTGATGGCCTCTCCTAATCCTGTTTAGCACCAGCCTCCCAACCTTAGCTTTGGAATTCAACCCAATTGTATTGACTGCAACAGTGAAACATGATGAACATAGTACAGTTGTGTACCTACCATAAATGTAGACGTTAGTGTGTTCACTGTTGCAGTCCAGGTTACCCTCACACCATCCCCCTTTTTACCTTGCTGGGACTTATCTGTACTTCTCTATTCTATACAACCTATGTGGTGTATTTGCTTGTAGATGAATGAAAAGTTGATTTTTGTGTATGCATGCTTATTGGTATAATTTAGCCTACCATTTTAGGGGCACCTGACATCTGGGGCAAGAAAAACTGAAGAAAATGGTGTTGGCTGCATCTTTTATACCCCTGGCGCACTGACGTCAGGGAGGAGGCAACAGCAACTGACGCCGGACCTAGAGTTTGGAACTCGGGCCGACTGCAGGTAGCCTGCCAGCAGGATAACCCAATTGTAATGACTGCAACAGTGAATACACTCTAACATCTACATTTATGGTAGGTACACAACTGTACTTTTGTCTTATCCTTTATGAAATAGATTAGGAATAATAATTCTCCTTTTTTCTGGAGGGATTACAGAAAAGATGGGGAAAATTCTGTACCACCCTTCTAGAGTATCCATTTTCTGATTATGTTTTGGTTGCAGTTGTCATTAGTGTTTTTATTTTTTTCCCCTCAGACAAAATGAGAGTGTTCATTTTTGTGTGCCTTGTGGCACCCCCCCCCCCCCCCAGGCACTGTGAGCAGAAAATTCTTAAGGGTTTTGGGGCCATGTTTTCCTTTCATGGTGCTCTACACAAGAATACCTGTGAGAAGGGCACAATTAATTAAAAAGATCCTGTGGAACCATGCAACATACTGTCATCCATGCTGCTGCAAAATAATTTACATGGTAAGGACTGCCTTACAGCTACTTCAAGTGGATGCCTCGTATGCTATCACATATGGTCAAAACACATATTTAAGCTGTTGTGCCTAGTGGAAAAACTAAGCTGTCAAGAAGAAATTGGCATATATGCCATGCTGTGTCTCATAAGTTGGAAATAAATCCAATAAGTGAGTTTGGATTAAAAACATGGCTGCAAAATCTTTTTTGATTTCTCCAAGTCTTTGGCTTCTAATACTGTGATGGGAATAGACCCATTCCTAAGTCAAACTATGATTAAGTTCATGAAATTAGTATTGTTTCAATCTTTGTTGTCAGCCAGGATCCTCTGCGCAACACCCGCAATGTGCCCAGTAATGACTCCTCCTGCATTTCATATGGGGTTACATGGATTGTTAACATATCTAAATACAATTGTAGATTCTTTTTTTATAAGACCAGTTGCTCCTACTACTATTGGAACTGTCTGGGTATTTTTCTTCACATTGCTCTCATTTCTGCCTGCATCCTGATATTTTATGACTTTGTGTCTCTCTCTACGCAACACACTGTAGTCACTGGGTGTGGCGATTTTCAATGATCAGTGCTACTATTGTCTTTTCTTGGACCACTGTGTCTAGTTTTCTAGCATCTGTCTTTTGAACTGTTGGTAATGGGTGATCCTATATGATAGAAACTTCACCATTTTCTATGATGCTTTGTGGTTCATGTTTCCAGTGTTTTACAGCCACTTCAATACTATAATATTTGTATAATCCCCAGTGCAACAGTCTTGCCACATTATTATGTCTTTCAGTGTACAGTCCTTCTGCCTTTAGTATATCACAGCCAGCAGTGAGGTATGCGACTGTTTCCAGTTTGGTTTTACAAAATCTACATTTGTCTGTTTCTCCCACATGTTCAATGGACTTTGTAAACCAGCGTGTACGCAACCCACTATCTTGTGCCGCCAGTATTAACCTTTCATCTCTTGGTTTGAATTTGCCTCTCCTTAACCATTCCTGCATTCGTTCCTGATTGACATGAGGTTCTTTCAGAAGTTTTCTATACTTGCTACTATATTTATGCGTTTTTTTCCACATTTCTTGCCTTCTCATCTGGTCATTCACCTTCTATTCCTTCTTTTGTTTTTCATGCACATTCAGTTGCTGCTTGATTTTTTTTTTTTTTTTTTTTTTTTTTTTTTTATCTACTGCTGATTTGAGTTCCATTCCTGCTTGATGCCGATATGCTTCTGCTAGATTAAGCAGAGAAGTCATCTTAGATTTATTTTCCTCATGTTTCACAACTTTCACTACGTTTGGGTCTTGTGAGGTCAGCAGATATGTGTGGAGTCCCACAATTGCAGATCTATACATGTAATCAGTTTCAAGTAGGCCCACACCTCCTTCAGAATGGGGAATATATAATTTTGGTATACACTGATTTTTTATAAATCATTTGGTGAGCATGTATTATCCTTTTTTCCTATCTAATTTATCCAACACATTTTGGGGCCAGTCGGTCACTCCAAAACTGTAAGGTAGGACAGGAAGAGCAAATGATTTTTTTCCCTAGATGTCAGTGCTGTTTTCAGGATTAATTTAAGTCTTCTGAAGTATTCCTTACCAAGTTTTGTTTGCATTTGTTCATGTTTTATTCTTCCTTCATCAGTTTCCAAATATTTATACACTCTTCCTTCCTCAAGTTCTTTTATATCTCATTTGGTCAAGACCAAATGACATTCTTATGTCCTCTGAAAAAGTTTTGGCAACTTGCAGTTGTGCTTTCAGTTCCTCATTTGATAAGCTATACAGTTTTAAATCATTGACAAAGAGAATATGAGAAGTCTTTATACTTTGTTGTTTTCTAGGAGCCAAATTATAGCCATGGTCTAAGCTGTTAAGTAGGCAGCTTAATGGATTAAGTGCAAGGCAGAATAGCAGTGGTGGCAGTCACCCTGGAATATCCCCCTTTGAATTTTTATCCCTGGGATGATAATTTGCCCTTTATCATGGCTTAATTTAATTGCAAAGTGGTCTGCCACTGTGTCCTGGTCACTGTAATGCAGGCGATCAGTGTAGGGTGTATCTTATACATTTTTAAGCACTCTTTTATCCATGAATGTGGGATACTATCAAATGCTTTTTTGTAGTCAGTCCATGCCATACTTAGATTCTTCCCCTTTTTACAGTTCTCCGCTATGACTTTATTTAACAACAAATGCTCCTTTGTCTCATATGACTTTCTTTTATTGCCCGTTTGTTCTACTGCCGTAATTAAGTTTTCTTTTAAATGACTGTGAACTCTGTCGGCATCAATTCCTCTGTATAGTTTATATGCCGTCGGAAGGCAAGTTATTGGCCTATAATTTTTAGGGTAGCTTGCAGGTTCACTCTAAGTAGGAGCATTGTTTTTCCTGTTGTTAACCAGGTTGGTGTTTGTTGGGGGTGCGCATATAAATAGTTCTTTCCCATGGCTAAATCTTCGTGCAAAGATGAGATGTTAATACTTTCAGCCAAAAGTTGGGTACTGCATCTGGGCCTGGGGTTTTCCAATTAGAGGCTTTTCTTAACTTTGTTTCAATCTCTCTGGCTGTTACTTCATTCCATTTCATATCCTGTACCTTTAGATCTCTTATTCTTTCTTTAACTTCTTTTCTCCATTTAGCATCTTTATGTTCCGCAGGATCTTCATAGATCAGGGGTTCCCAAAGTGTGCGCTGCAGTGCCCTGTGGAGCCGCGTCTTTCTCACAGAGACGCCATGAACTTATAAGCTTCGCCGCAAAATAGTTACTGAGCTTATTAGCTCGTGGTTTATTTTGCGGCCACGCTAAAGGTTATAGGCTGCAGATGTTAGTTGTTGGTTGCTGGTTGTCTGTTACATATTATGCAATGACTGCCTATTAGTATTTCGAAACGTGCACATTGATTGGCCAGCCCTACCAGCATGCCCGTTGTAAATTCGACTTGTACTAATGGAGAAAGGTCTAGTCACCTGGACTTTTTCCATTAGTTTAAGTTTTGATTTTTTTTTGTGTTAGTTAGCAACGGAGAACGGATGAGCTCCGTTGCTGTAATCTCGCTGTGTTAAACAAGTTTAACATAGTGAGCTATCTTTAAAAAAAAAAAAAAAAAAAAAAAAGGCAGCTGAGATCTTCCTTTCTCCGTTGCTTTTTTTAAAGATATCTCACTATGTTTAACTCCTTCAACTTGGCGAGACACCTTTAAAAAAGCAACGGAGATCTTCCTTTCTTTGTTGCTTCCTCTACACACAGCTCTGATGTACTGCGTAAACATACGCATGCGCAGTACATCAGAACTGCCCCAGGATACCGGACAGCTGCGGAAGGGCAGCACGGAGGCGTTAGACAATGCCATTATTTAAGAAAAGTAAGTATTTTTTTTTTTCTTAAATGTCATTGTATAATAGCATTAACCCACTTCTGGGTGTAGGTTATGCTGGATTTACCCATGGTTGTCTTTGTTTGGTCACTCTGGCTTCACCCTCATGACCAAACCATACCAACCGTGGGTAAATCCAGCATTACCACACCCACGCTTGGGTTATTGCTTAAGTAACCAAACACTGGATCATTATATTTTTCACCATAGTACTTTCCTTAGTTCCTCTTAACTCTTTGTTTACCGTAATACTGAGGATGCCAAACTTCTAAAGTACTAAGAGAAGCAAGTAACAGAAGAAAGAAGAGCATTACTAAATGACTTTCTATAAGCCTGGACTCTCTGGAAGTGCTGATTAATACAAATGTGTAAAAGTTAACATCATCTTAATGAAGTCTTAAAATAAATTGGTGTAAAATTATGACAATCTCTACTGTATCGTTTTGTGATTTATGACTGTGAGAACCCAAAGGTGGGGAAAGACTTGGCCATACCCGTAACTATCCTTGTATCTGTCCCATGGTTTTGGCTATCCCCTTGTAAGATTTTTTAATTTCTGCTGAATTACTTACGATTAAATGCAGTCAGTAATGCCACATGTTAGAGATTCATGCTTCTTATTGCTCAGAAAATTCACGTCATGCAAAGCCTGATCTAGTAGTTTGTAAGTGAATATGGGCCTCGGTCCCCATATTATTTTTTATCCGTGTCCAAAATTCTCTAGGAAAGAAATACGTGGCACTCATTTTCTTTGTCAAACTGTTGACTGTTTTTCTCTTGAAAACACTGTTATCAACTTTTTCAAATTTAACCAGTATTCCCCACCCACATTTAAGTACATAGTCATCTTTTTGTAATAAGGTCAGCTTGTTTGTTCAGGAAGCCAGGGCAGCAGCTGACATATACTGAATGCCCATAAATGAAACCAATAAAGTCCCTGCTGTCATTGAAGGTCATAGTTGTCTGTCATCTTTGTTACTTTTTGTACCGCAAGCAAAATGGAAGGAGAATGAAGATGCTCAGAGAGCAACAACCAGTTTAGCACATTGTAGGCTGCAATGCCCACCAGTAACCAACAGGGATCATTTGTGATGCGCGTGACGGCATAAAAGTAATCTAAATTTGTTTAAAGCAAGTTTTAGAGGTGCAGAGCAGTACTGACCCAGGTAGTAAAACAACATCACAAAATAAAGCTAACTTTAAAGGTATAATTTTTAAAAGACTTAATAAATGTAGGCCTCCCCCCCCCCCCCTTTTTTAAACAAGAACCTTTTGGAAAGTTAATATAGTTAAGCACTGTTGCTTCAAGTGGTGGTTGACCAGGTTGATGCCATGAAAATGACATAAACGTAAAAGCTGGTTCTCATATTTGTGGAGGACAAGCATCATTTGGTAAGAGATAGAATTCTTAATTGCCGTAGTAATCCTTAATTTGTTCACTAAAATTGTTAGTAAATGCTTTAAATAAGTCATCTTGCTCTAAGAGGAGACTAACAAAGGTGAAATACATATGCATAAATCTTGTCTGGGATGTCCAACAAAATATAAAGCATCTGGGAAACAGCGTACTAACATTTCATAAAAGTTGGTTAATTGATGGTATGCCTACTGGTTCTGAACTAAATCTGATCCCTGACCATGATGACTCAAGTCATAAGAAATGTGTGGCAAAAAGCGATAGGCTGCTTACATTTAAGCAAGGAACAAACTGCACAACCAGAAAATGTGTGGTTTAAAAGCTCTCATTACATGCACAGTTAGTTGATGCATCGTTGGGGTGCAGCCCTCTCAAGTGTCTCTGATTCTGGCTCAAAATGTTGCTGTGCCACTTCTAAAACTGTCAATTTTGGGAGTAGAGGTGGTGAATTACTCTTAATATAGTAATGACAGTAATCTGAGTTATAGACTGCTTTTATTTCAGAAAATACACATTAATTCACATTCTCGTCTTCTGTCAGCTTTTCAAGTTAATAGTACTAATGTTTTCAAAAGTATCCTTGATTATTTCTAGATTTGTCCCTGATTCTGTAGGTTAAAACTTTAGAGCTATATTTGGAAATTACAGTAATGTGGAGACAAATTTACCAAGTAAAACCACTAATTGTAATTAAACAAATTAATAAACACAGGTATTTAAGATCACAAAAACATACATTTCAATTCAACTGTCCAGAATTTCATAAAATGTCCAGATTTTTATATTTGGTCTACTTCGGATTAAATTTATAGTATTCTGGGGTGGGTTTGTCATTATAGCTTACAAAATCACTCCATGCTGCGTGATCAAAAATACTCAGAGGTAGTTGCATTGATTAAATAAAAACACAGCATTACCTCACAAAGTCTTTTTTTTACCAAACGTAAAACACTTTTTGTTAAAATACCACATTTTTCTCCCACCAGACACATCTGACTTTTCAAAACCAAATTTTTTCTTTTTATTTATTTTACTTAAACTATGTTGACTGGCTAAATTTGTCTCCAACGATACAGTTGAATTGAAATTTATGTTTTTTTGATCTTAAATACCTGTGTTTATTAATTTGTTGAATTACAATTACATTTTTTGTGATCTTAAATACGTGTTATTTATTTTTACCTAACTAACCCTTTTAATTAAAAAAAAATATTATTTCACAAAGTATACTTGTTAGAATTTGATTGGGGGGGTGCTTGGGAAAACCTGGATTCAACAAGGGAGCCGAGAATCGAAAATGTTTGGGAACCACTGTCATCAATAATTCGCAAAAATGTATCTTTTTTTTTTCTTTTAACTGTCTTTCAGTTCCTTTTACATTGTTTCTCAGTTCTCTATGAAACCTTTTTGGGTCATCAATAAATTGCTTATTTTGTAGTTTTCATTTATTTTTATCTTCGTATCTTCTAAGTTTTTCTGCCTGTGTTGAAATTTTGTTTATTTGCGGTAGTGCATGATAGATCCTGGTCTCTTCTAATACTGCGCATTGTTTTTATCACATCTATCTTTCTTAGTATGTTTGTAGATCTGTTCCCTCTACTGTAGTCTTCAGTTATGAGTTCCTCAGTATTGTTGAAAAGAACTGACAGCACCACATTCACATGGTGCTTAAGTAGGATTGAATGCATTCCTGTCCCTATATAGAGAGGCTATAAATATTTGAAATGAGCATTAGATTACAGCTTAACATTGCAGTCTGTCCTCTACCAAGTAGGGACAGCTGTCTGGCAGATTTGTTGAGCAGGTTGCTGTTCTGACTTTAGACTGACAAATGGATAGGCCAGTCTTTCTTTGTGTAGAAAATCTTTGGGGATCCCTGTAGGGGATCTTTTAACAGAAAAGGATTTATAAGCAGACTTGAGGGTTTGGCTCCTCATGCCACCAAGTACGCAAGATGAATATCTTTTTCTTTCCTTGAGCTGTTTATTGTATTATGTCTTATTTCTCTTTTGTATGATTCAGAAGCTATTACTCTAAGCCATAAAAGATGTTGGAAGTTTTATTCTTAAAGCACCAAAGTGGCCAAGACTGTCATGGTTTATATTCTTGGTACAGTTAACCTTTATGTTCTCATAGCTGTCCTTGTTTGCATTACATTAGCAGCAAGAGTTGTTTTTGCATGTAAGCCTCAAGTCTCCACTTGCGTGATTGGAGGATTTGCTTTCAATTTCAAATGGTTCATCTTTGTTTCTCAGAAGCTATTAGGCCTTTCACTAGCAAGTCTTAAGTGGTGAAGTGGAAAAATGTTTCTCAGCTGGTGAAATGAAAAGTATCTCCTGCTATCACAAGACCCCCTTCTCAACCTGTTCATCTTCACAGCTGTTTAAATCGCTATAAGAAAGACTTTTTCATAGGTCAAAGTACATCTTTTAGCCATTTCTACTTTTGTGCTCATGGCTTTTCTGATATCATCAGATTGCAGTTTTAAATTTCTCTTTGGGAGAATCTTGTATTTGTGGCCCCTCCATGTGATCTCTTCCTTTGGAATGTCAGCCTCACAAGAAAAAAGTTGATACTACCACGTATAGAACCAGCTGTTTGTATCTACAGGGAACTTCAGTCTATGCATAGTTCCATTATAGAAAATTCAGGTTAATTGGAGCAGCACTTGATTTCACTACAATAGTCTTTTGTCCTCCTGGACAAAGTTTTTAGCATTTTGGTCTTTATAAACTGCTTTACAAGTCAATAAGATGCAGCAGTAAGGCAGTATTTCCTGGCTTTTGGGTTAATGTCTTCATGCATTCGGATGATACTGTGTATCAGATACCACACGAGGAAAGCTTGGTGGCTACTAATTTTTTTTATGGAACAAAGTTCTTGCAGTAGACTCTCTGATTCAAATTTTAGTTCTTCTGGCAGCCATTTTAAGAATTTAAGCAGCAATCATGGCAAACGGAGCATTTTTCTATGCATGTCTTTCACTTCTTGAATAATGGTGATGTGGTATACAGACTGAGACATCAGAGGAGCTTCCAGTGCATAAAGTGGAAGGAGTGTGGTCGCTGGAATGTTCATTTGGCATAGATATGAAGGAGGTAACAATGCTGGCTTTATGAACAGTATATAAAAGCTTTCATGTAGGGGTATTGCTGCCAAACTTGGACAGTACAGCAGTTGTCTGATACATTAGGAAGAACAAGGAAGCCAATGCATATTCCTTTACCGGGATGCTGTGAACATTTGGAAGTGGGCACTAAACCACTGTACACTAGTACTCTGGCTAGCACTTGGGATATGTTCCTGGAATGTGGGGTGTTAACAAAGAGGGCCAGTTGCGGTCATTTATGACCTTAAGTATTGTGCAGCATTTTATTAGACAGTGAAGATACAAGTGCAGTACAGTAGGAATTGTCAAGCATGCAGTCTAACAGAGCAACACTACGAATTAAGTGGAGTATCAATTTGCTGTAAGCAGGCAGTCTTTTGGCCATCAGTAACATCATAGACTGTCATTGATGCATGAAAGGCATCTGCCTAGGCAGCCTTCCTGAGCAAAATGGATAAAATATTAATTTAAAATTGGGTGCACTAACCAGAAAAAATTAAATGAATGACCAGGCAGTTTTTATAAAACGTGCACCGTTTATTAAAATGGATCTGTTGCAATTGCTTCCTTATTTAGGTCAGTTAAAATACTCATTCATTCAAGTAACATTTAGTCAGTTCTCCTTAGCAGCTGAAGTAAATTGTCAGTTGGAGATTCACTATCAAAAAGGTCTTTAAATATCTTACTTTCAGCATGAGTTTATAGCATTATAGCATCATAAGATATCCAAGTAAACTGAACCAGAGGCCATGTTCTTGCCGGTAACCACCCTTGGGCTCTACTACTATTTTTTTCTTCAAGAAGGGGAGCCCTATACATCCTGGTATAAATTTTAAGGTTACCCATTCAGTTGTCCAAACTGTATTTAAAGGATAAATAATTGCATTGTTTCACCTGCAGAGAAAGTTTGAGTGCAGAGGAAGATGCTGGGTGATGAACCCGTTAATTCATATTGTTTTATTTCCTGGTGTTATTTATTGATCTCTGGTTCTAATGTTGGATGCACTATTCAGCTTCTCGGCTGTTTGAGTAGAAGGTGGTCATGACATGCACGTGAGCCAGAAATCTCCCTGCAGGAGTGTAAGGGGCAGAGTACAGGAACAAGGCTTTATTTCTCACAGTAACCAAGTCTTTTGAAACCAGAGATATTTTTGGTTAGGAAATGCATACCAAAGGATTCATTACATTCTGTAATGGGTCTGATCAGAGCAAAATATAAGGGAAAAGTGACTTTCTTGAATTTAGAATAGATGCCTTTGGCAATTTAGTGCAAAATATAGAAGGATTTCCTGACTGCATTAGCCATGCGGTGATCAGATTAGAGGGTTCTATCTGCCTATGTGCCCAGATCTTTATTCACCGTCTCACTTGACAGTGGCATGTTGTCCTTGCTGTAAGCTGCAGTGATTAGCTGTTTTCCAAAGGGGATGATGAAGCATTTCTTATTTAGTTTCAGCCGTTTTTCAAAACGCCAAGTGTTAATTCGTGTATCTTCGATGGACTTGACAATTATTGCTGGTTTGTAGATAGTATATTTGGTCCAGCAGAGGTCCTTGTTAATTGTTTTGTGGTCAGGGAAATAAATGCTAAACAGGAACAAATCAAGCACAGATCCCTGACTGACACTACTGGTCACGCTTTGAATTTGCATTGTCTACATGGACAATGTGCATTCTGCTGTTTTTAGCCAGCAGGTTATCACGTATGGGTTAATGTTAATAAGCTAATGGCCTGAAACAATTCCTTCATAGAGTATTGTGTCAGTTACCTTGACCAGATCAAGGTAATAATTATGAACATTTTTCCAACTCTCTCCACTGCTTGAGTGACTCAAAAAAAAAACGGCAAGATTTAGCAGGCGTGATCTGCCTTTTAGGAAGCTAATTTTTTTTTGGTGAAGTCTAATGAGATTTTTGATCTGTATTTATAAGGTTGGTGCCTATGTGCTCTGTGGCTTTATAGCTCAGACTTGAAAGGTTGATGGAGCCAAGATTTGCAGGGTCTGTGGGGGGTGGGGGGCTTCCCTTGTGGAGGTGCATCACTACTGCAGTGTACCAAAATTACATAAAGTGCTTAATTCCTGGCTTCCCTTAAACCTCACTGCTCTTCTAGAGTATTATTCTGCATGTATTATTACCATATTTTCCATTTATTTATACGTAATGTACTCCTATCCTTTTTTAAAGTTCCCAGTTCTAGTTCTTTTCTATCTGTTGCAATATTCAGTACTTCAAATACAGTTAGTTTAGACTTTGATTCTCATTTTCTTGTAAGTGCTATTTTGGCAGCCACCAGAATTTAACTCAACAAGGCCTTACTATATTTAGGCATGATCCTGTGTCCAAGCTCATAAGAATCATTTCCTTAGTTATGCTCATTTGCTCACCCAGCATTTCTAACAGAGAAGTCTGTAGGGAATTTTAAAGTCTACCAACTCATTACACTCCCAAAACAAATGTTCCAGGTTACCTCTTTCTTCTCTTACACCTCTAGCATTTGCCATCTTCCTTAGAAAAAATCTTTTGGAGTCTGATTCAGGTATAAAAAATACCTATACAAACCCTTCCAAGCACAAACCCTAAACCTTCTAGACTTTGTTGCATACTTGAGAGCCGTACATGTGTCTTTCCATTGTTCCCTTGTAAATTGCTTATCCAATCTTTTTTAACCTCCTCTGATTTTTGTAGTTACTGTGGAGAATGTTATATGCCCTACTAATTATCCCTTTTGTAACAGCAGCTTCTGTTCTATATTCAACTAAACTATGTTACAGCAGGTCTTTAGTATTCCTGTATCCTTTTTCTCTCAGCCTATTCTCTATCAGTCAGTCCCTGGTAGGGAAGGCAATCTGTAGCCTCCAGTCTAAATGACAACTTGGGCTCTTCTCATTCTATTTCCTTTCCCACTGTAGTTTATTTGCTCCCTGTACCTTGGTTCCTTTACCAATTTTCTCCAGTAAATTCCAGCATCTTCTTGCCTCTTCTCTGTACCCTGAATTGCAGTCATCCCTGTTGACAAAATCTTCCTTCTCATGTTTGCTTAGTTGTTTGGTTCATAGGTAGGTACTAGGCTGTCTGCCCAAAGGCATTTATAAGCCTAGCCAGAATGTGTTGGCTTTCGCCGCCCCTTAGATCAGTTCCCTGTGCCTCTGTCCAGCAGAGCCACTGAAGGGATCCCCAGGGTAAACTTTCCGTTTCCCATCCACTCGTCAAGGTTTCTCTTGAGTGTTAACGAGGAGCTCTGCCTAATGTAGATTGGAATCTTGTTCCAAAGCATGGGAAGTCTCTGGGACAGGAATCTATCCCTTCAGTACGTCCTATTTATTGTTGTGGTGAGGTTTAGATCCCTAGAGCATGTGGCTCGAGGGGATATGGTTTTCTTTAGGTGGAGCATGTCAATCAGTTCTGGGTTGGACATGGCCTTGTATGTCAGGCATAGATCACCTCTGAGAAGGCGGTATGCAACTGAGAACAGCTGGAGTTTCTTCAGTTAAGCTGTATAGGACATCTGTTTGAGGCCAGTGATCCTCTTGGTGAGATACTTCTGTGGTCTTTACAGCTGTTGCAGGTGTCTTGTAAGGTACATCCCAAATGGGGCGTTCTACTCTATGATGGGTCTGATGAGTGATGAGTAGAGGGGCACAATGAACTCTTTTTTGATCTGGATGTGAACCCTTTTGTGATTAGGTGGGCCACATAGAAAGATTTTCTAACCACTTTGACAATGTGATTATCAAAGGAGAGATTACTATCTGCTTGGATCCCCAGATCCCTTATTACGTCTTCTGTATTTAGGGGACTACCACCTATGTGGTAGTTTGTGGATACTTTGTCTTTTCCAAAGGGGATGACTATGTACTTTTTGGCATTTAGCTTGAGGCCATGATTTTGACACCAGGTATCCGTCTCAGTGAGACCCTTTTGGAGGATGTCTGTCAGCCAGAGAGTCAATTATAACCAGTAGTTTGCAGTCGTCTGCGGACTTGGTCAGCCATAGTCCTCCTGTGTTTGTCTGTACCTCTGAGAAGTATATGCCAAACAGGAGGGGTCCTAGGACTGAGCCCTGGGGAACGCCACTTGTAACCGGTTTAGAGTCGGACCTAACTCCCGCAACTCTCACCATGTGAGTTCTGTCCGTGAGCCAGTTGGCAACCCATCTTGTGACTTAGGGTTTTATGTTCAGGCTGGTGAGCTTGTCTATAATACCAGAATGGGAAATGGTGTCAAAGGCCTTTGCGAGGTCTAGGTAGGCTGTGTGTACCACCTTTCCCTCGTCTATAGCCTTGGTAACTGTCTCAAAGAAGTCCACCAGGTTTAGGAGGCATGATCTGCCCTTAACAAAGCCGAACTGGGTAAGGTCCAATGTTTGGAGTTTCCCAATGTCTCTGTTAATGAGTTCCATGATGATGCGCTCCATAGCCTTGCAGATCAAGCTAGTCAGGCTTATAGGGCAATAGTTCCCGGGGTCTATTGTGGCTCCACCTTTGTGGAGTGGAATAACTGTTGCTGTGCGCCACTCTGGGTACGTTGCCTGTGGAGAGCTGAGTTTCAACAGTGTGTTTAGGTGAGGGGTTAGTTCATCTTTGAGCTCGTGTAGGACGCAGCATGGGACACCGTCCAGTCCCATTCATGCTGTGTTTTTGGCTTTGGAGAGGGCTGTTTTAACCAGAGTGTCTATGATTTCAGGAGCTTTACATTCTTCTGGTATGGTTATGGGCCCTTTTGGGGGTGAGAGGGAGGCGAAGTTTGCACTGAGCCTGTCTGCCAGGATGTTGTCGATATTGGTTGGTTTAGTGTATTTTGTGCCATTCTGCACCAACTCTGAGCAGATCTGAGCATTGCCACTTAGATTCTTGACATAACTAAAGAATGCCTTGTGGTTATCTTTGGAGTCCTTGGCAATTTTTCTTTCGAAGCTTGCCTTGGATGATTTTATGAGGGATCGTAGTTTTTTGCTGATACTGATCAGGGATGTCTTCCCTTCTTGGGATTTTACTCTTTTTCTGTACTAGTTTCCTCCTCCTATTGTATAGTTTATTTATGGCAGGGGTCCACCAGACTGGTTTCCTTTTCTTGGAGGAGTGAGTCTTGATTTTGCTTGGGATAGCACGATCCATGCATTCTTGTAGGTGCCCCGTAGAATGCATTAGTAAAGGATTTTGCAGCTTCGACAGCGTTATCCTTTAGCATGGGGGCTTTGAAACTTTCCACCTCTGTCTTAAGTAACGTGAAGTTTGCTTTTGAAAAGTTTTTCACAGTGATTTCCATGTCCGGGGGTGGAGGCAGAATGTGGATATCCAAAGTGATTTGTTTATGACCATATCTAACCAGCGAGGGGTTGACCTCCGGTGTGGAACATCAGTCGCCCATGTTGGTGATGACCAGGTCCAATATGTTGCCACCTCTGGTGGGAGTGGTGACCCATTGATCCAGGGCATTTGAGTTTATAAATTCTAGGAAATGTTGGGCAAGGGAGTTAGTACTTGAGTAGTTCTCCCAGTTAATGTTTGGATAATTGAAATCACCCAATATTAGGGTGTTTGGCAGGACCTTTGTTTCCCAGTGTTTCCAGAAATGCGTAATGGGGGTCCTGGGACATGGTAGATGATCTGTAGCAAGCTACAGTTAGAATTGCAGTTTTGCCTCCTGTTAGCTGCATGTGGATGATCTCTGAAGCATCATGATGTGCCACTAACCTGGAGGTGTGGGTATCCTTGATGAATATGGATACACCACCACCTTTTGTATTTCGTTCTGGGTTCTGTGACCAAAATGTATGGTATGAGTTGTAGCCTGGTAGTGCTGGGGTGCTCTCTGGAGCCTTAAACCAGGTTTCTGTTACTGCACATATCTATTTTCTCCGTACTGAGGAGTGCCTTGAGTGTGTGCATTTTGAGGTTTAGACTTCTGGCGTTGAGTAGCATTACCCTCAGTTTTTTGTTACTTGTGCTATTTACGGCGGTGGGTTTGTCTTTGAGCCTTGCTTAAAAAAGGCACTGTGGGGGTGGCAAGAGCCTTGGCCAGTATTCGAAAGCCTAAGGATGATGGGCGCAAGCCGTCTCTAGCGAAGCAGCGTGGCTTGTCGAGCATGTCATCCCAGGTGGACAGACACTGGATCCCCTTTGAATGACACCAGAAACTTAGCCAGTTGTTGAAATTGATAATTTTTTCTTTATACCGTGGTATCATTCTTGGTGAGGGCAGGATGCTACTCGGGGTCAGGGTCATACCGGCCTGGGCTATGTGATCAAAATCCATGTCTCTTTTCATGTAATCCAGGGAGGTACGGCTCAGGTCATTCACACCAACATGGACAGTGACAGAGTCGTATTTGTACTTGTTCTGGAGTGACCTGAGTGCTTGTGTTATGTGGTGGATCCTGGCACCCAACAGGCAGCTAACAGTAACCTTCTCCTTATTCAGCCTAGTGAGTGGGACGTCAGTGTGCCTCACTGTAGAGTCGCCTATTACTAGTATGTTGGGTGCGTTATTTTGCCTTAAGGGCTGTGATTGTGTGGCACACTGGTTTTGTGAAGTATATGTTTCATGGTTTGTGTTTGGGGGTGGAGGTTGCTTGGATGTCTGCTTTAGAGGTCTCTGTTGCTTTTGCAAATTTTTATTTAGAGCCTCCGAGTATGTTTTAGTGTATTTGTGTGTTTTTTGTCGGTGCTGGTTTAATGGGTCTGTGTGAGACTTGTGGTGTGATGAAAGTATTTCCCCTTCTCCTCTTGACTGTCTGATCCAGTCTTGGGTTGAGAGAGCTTAGCCTCCAGTTTGGCTGTATAATTGCATCTCTCACATGTATTCGTGTTTGGTGGTAGGAGGAGATGGTTGTCTGTGTACATGAGGCAGATGTAACATTGCCTCAAAATTCCCAGATTCACCAGTTGGACTGGAGAGTACACCTGAAACTGCCCTTTGGACATGCCTGTATAGGTACAGTGAACTGTTTTAGTAAATGGCTGGTAAGGTCGAATAGAGAGCCTTGTCCTTCTGTGCAGTATAGGGGGTCTAGTGCTAGGGTTTATAATACATACTTTCTGCTGCTCTATAAATATAATATTCTGTATGGCTGTTAATATTTTTAAGGATCTGCAACCAAAATCTAACTCTGTCCATACTACTTGAATTTTCCCATTTTGTTATCATCCCTATACATTTTGAATTATAGATTTCTGCCTGTGTTGTATATATGAACCTTAACTGTGTTGCTCTGAAATATATTTTCAAATCAGGTAATCCTAAGCCATCTTGTTCTATTTGAAGGATCAGCTTATCCCAACTGACCCTTGCCCTCTTCTCCTCCTAGATAAATTCATTTAACTCTTTATTAATTGTCCACAACTCCTCTGTTGGTTGATAAAAATATGCCTGACATGTATGTAAAACTGAAGGGACTAAAAACATTTTCATTGTTGTATCTTGCTATCCATATCCATAAATAAGAGCTTCCAGTTGCTCAATTTTTGCATTCTTTTGTTTAGTCTCTTCCCAAATATCCTTCCCTGCTGTAACAGAAGTATTTTTAATCAGTACTCCTGAATACTTCATTTTATTGTGTTCGGTAAATATGGGTATTGCTGAAACAATTCATGTGTGGGTACTTAATACACAGGTATAGCCTTTCTTATCTCCATTAATGTTGTATCTGAAAAGACTTCAAACTGTCTCAAAATGTTCAGCAACACTGATGTCCTTTTCTAGTTTTATCAGGTACAAAATATCTCCTGCAAATAAAGCCTACTTGTCATGATTACCATATCTATTATGTTCTTGAATTTTTGAGTCCCTTGTTTTCTTTCAGTGGCTCTAAATACAAAGCAAATAACAAAGAGCAAAAGAGGACACCCCTGCTTGGTTCCTCTGTTCAGATCCAGATTATTAGAGAGGAATCCTTCCACATTAATTCTCGTCTCTGATCTCTCTGTTTGTTTTGTTTGTTTTGTTTGTTTTGTTTGTTTTGTTTGTTTTGTTTGTTTTGTTTGTTTTGTTTGTTTTGTTTGTTTTGTTTGTTTTGTTTGTTTTGTTTGTTTTGTTTGTTTTGTTTGTTTTGTTTGTTTTGTTTGTTTTGTTTGTTTTGTTGTCCACTGGGCTGTGTTGAGCCCATTTTCAGTGGTGGCCCAGGGAGAAAGCTCCACAGTACAAGAAAAGCAACGTAGTACTAGAAAAGTAACAACACATTATTAAATTGTATAGAAATGGAGAATGTGAAAGTAACATCATACATTATCTTTACACAGTTCAAAGTTTATAACTAAACAATTAGAAAAAATATTTTACTCGGCAGTTAGACAAAGGATAAATTACAAATTTGAGGCAATTTTTTTATAGGATGCTAGGCAGGAGGTAAGGCAAATCTAGTGAGGCAAGTGTAGTAGGTAAGAAGTTTCATGGGGGAAGGTTATTACAGGAATTGGAGGATTGGGTGCAAGAACAGTTCCAGGTGGAGGATAGGTTAACAGTGTAGACTAGATTTAAATTTGACAGGGTTTTTGGTAGTTCTGAGTGATAAGGGGAGAGCATTCCACTTTTTGGCTAGGGAGCATGCGAAGATAAGTTGTCCAGGAGGTCATTTAGCCTTATGAATCAGGAGTAAATTCTTGTTTTTAGATCTTAGGGGCCTATTAGGGAGGTGAAGATAAAACTTAAGGAGGGGCAGTCAGAGAGGGTATGAAGATGAATTTGTGAGCAGTAGTAAGTTAATGTTCTTCGTGTTTCACTGTTGCAGTCTTCACATTTGGGTTATCTGCTTGCAGTAGCCCTCCGTTGGCCTGATTAACAAAGTCTTGGGTCCTGTGTCGGTTGCTGTCTCTTCTTCTTCCGTGACGTCATTTCGTCAGGGGTATAAAACATGCCGCCGACACCATTACACCAGTCTTTCTTGCCGTGCGGTGCCCGAAGCAGAAGCAGTTCAAGTGCCAGTCGGCCGACTCCTAAAATTTTCGTTTACGAGTTTCAGAACCGAAGTCTTCAACTAAAAGCTAAGTACCCCGTTGGGGAAAGTTTTTCTTGCTCTAAACCGATGTCAGCAAAAGTAAATAATTGCATTTCTTGTGGAAAGCAAATACCTCATAAAGATTTTCATTCGTACTGTATTCCTTGCCTAGGCCCTGACCATGGCGTACCTCGCTGTTGGTTTTGTGCCTTATTTAAACCTCAAACTATTCGTCATTGGTATATTTTCGCTTCTAAATATTTTGGTGCTCTGTTCAATTATCCTGATGTCTTTGGTAAGCCATCCGATTGCAGACATTCCGAAAAAACGCAAAGATAGACAGAGACAGGCCGCTGAGGTCTAAAGCTGCCGACGATGCTTCTCCTAAGCCAGTCGCCAGTTTGCCGGTACTCAGTGAGACGCTTTTGCAGCCCCTGATACCCGCTACTTCAGATTTGCAGGCCTCTACTGAGACCCATTCTGAGTCCGGTATTCAGCGAGATGCTTCAACTGTTGAACCTGGGGATTTCTCTGCTTTGGATGGGTCTGGAGCCACTGTGCAGGCACCGGCTTCTGAGGGTGTATTCAGGCCTACTGACTTGCATATTAAACCGCCATCTTTTTCTTCAAGGCCTAAAAATCGAACCATGCATAGAAAACTGATGCCCAGAGAGCATGGTCAGGCCTCCTTGCCTAACAAACAAATAAGAGTGACTGAAGACCTTATTACTCTAATCAGGGGAAGCCAACCTTCCCCCTCTGAGACCTAGAACTGAGTTTGCTTATACTTCTGACCAGGATTCTGAAATTCCTGTTTTCTCTGATGACCAGGATTTACCCTTATCTACCTATGAGGATTCTGATGCTGAAGACTCTTTTCCTTCTGCTCCCCCACCCAAAGGATTTCTGTTGGTGAAACCTTGCATACTCTCAGGGAGCATTTTTGTTGGGAAAGTCAGGATTTCACTGATTCTAAAAAGAGGCTTAGGGATTTCTTACTCCTGCCCCGGCACAGGCCTTTAGCCATACCTCCTGTACTAGACATTGTTGATGATGCTTTTTCTGAATCTAGCTTGGCCCCTGACTCTCTACTCCCTGCTCCCAGAAAACCTGATGGATATTACAGGTTTCCTGACTCTCACAAGTTCCTTTTCAAAAATCCTACTGCGGATCCTGAGACCATTTCACAGGGACCCAAGGGCATTAAAGCCACTACTGCCAAAAATCCTATCCCCTCTGATAGAGACTCCAGGGCGCTGGATAGATGGGGTAAGAAAGTATACACTTCTGCTACTTTGGCTATTAGGGCCTTAAACTGCCAGTTTCATATGTTAAAGTATCAACAGCATATTATTGGATTGCTTAAACAGAAAATGATGTTGATTCCTGATTGGGCTGAAAGTAAGGCTTTACAGGATTTAATGCATTCTGCTGAACAAGTTGGAAAACATACTTTGCAATGTGGTTTTGATTCACTAGAGGCATCTTGCAGGGCTGCTGTAACTGGGTCTGTACTTGGAAGGCATGCTTGGCTTAAGGAGCAATCCTTGCCAGATCATGATGTTCATCGTGTTACACTGCTGCAGTCATTACACTTGGGTTATCCTGCCATCAGGTGGTCCTGCAGTCGGCCAGAGTTCCAAAGTCTTGGTCCGGCGTCGGTTGCTGTCGCCTCCTCCCTGACGTCAGAGCGACAGGGGTATATAAGATGCAGCTGACGCCATTTTGTTCAGTCTTTCTTGCTGCGCACTGCCCGAAGCAAAAGCAGTTCGCAAGTGTCAGTCGGCTGTCTCCTGAGATTTTCATTCCGAATCCAGAACCGACGTCTTCTACAAAGCTAAGTACCCTGTTGGGGAAACTTTTTCTTGCCTCAGACCGATGTCAGTAAAAGTTAATAACTGTATTTCTTGTGGGAAGCAAATACCTCATAAGGATTTCCATTCCTATTGTATCCCATGCCTAGGCCCTGACCAAGACGTTACTGGTTGTCTGTTTTGTGCTAGGTTTAACAAGCGCACTGTTAAACGTTGGTTTGATTTTGCCCGACATTAGTTTGGTAGAAAATTCAATTGTACCATGCCGTCGGAACTTCCGACGACCGGAATACACAAAAAAGCGCAAAGACAAGGATAGGCATCTGAGGCCCAAGACTGATGAAGCCTCTTCTAGGCCAGTCACCAGTTCTCCAATTTTCAGCAAGGTGCCTTCGCAGCCCCTGACGACTGCTTCTGCAGAACCACAAGCCGCCTCTGACTCCCATGTGGAAATGGCTGGGCCTTCGGATGCACAAGCTCTTCATCCTACCAAGACTAACCTTTTAGAGGGATCCGGAGTAGCTGAGCAACCCACAGCTACAGAGGGTGTCTTCAGACCTACTCAGTTAAGCATTAAACCCTCAGCTAAGTCTAAGCCTTCTTTAAAGTCAAAGAAACAAATAAAGCATTCTCCAGGACAGGCCTCCATGCCTAAGAAACAAATGCTCAAAATGGCCGAAGACCTAATTACTCTGATCAGGGGGGTTCCATCCCCCTCCTGATAAAAGGCCTAGACAGGATGCAGACTATGACTCATCTGACCAGGTGTCCATCTCTTCTGATTCTTCCTCAGACCTAGGATATTCTTTACCCCTTTATGAGGATTCTGATGCTGAGGAATCCATTCTATCAGCCTCACCGCCTGAGAACTACTACTTTGGGGAAACCCTACATATACTATGAGGGAGCATTTCCACTGGGAAGGCTGGGATTACTCAGAATCCAAGAAAAGGCTCAGACTTCCTTTTATTACCTCAACACAGACCCCTTGCTATTCTGCCAGTGTTAGATATTGTGGATGATGTGTATACTGAATCCAGCTTAAATCCTGATTCCTTACCTCCAGCCCCTTTTAAACCTGACCGATACTACAGAGTCCCTGACTCGCATAAATTTCTGTATAAAAGCCCTGTTGCTGACCCTGAAACTATTTCTCAGGGACCCAAAGGAGTTAAGGCCTCATCAGCCAAGAATCTAGTTCCCTCTAACAGAGATTCCAGAGCATTAGACAGATGGGGAAAGAAAGTATATACGTCTGCAACTTTAGCAATGAGAGCCTTAAATTGCCAGTTTCACATGCTAAAATATCAGCAATTTTTACTGTCTCAGTTAAAACAAAAAAATGCTTCCAGAATCATATCCTCCTAATTTTACAGAAATGCAGGATTTATTGCATGCAGTTGAACAAGTGGGAAAGCATACTTTGCAATGTGGTTTTGATTCTCTAGAGGCCTCCTGCAGAGCAGCAGTTACAGACTCTGTCATTAGAAGACCTGCTTGGTTAAAAGAACATACGTTACCAGATCATGTTAAAGCAAAATTATTGGATGCACCTTTGCAGCAGGATGTGTTATTTGGAGTTAAGGCAGAAGAGGTATTAAAGAAAATGGAGGATAAGGCAAAATCTATGCAAACGGTGAAGGATTTCTTACAGGTTCAGCCTCCTAGATTTAGCAGAAACTGGCCAACTGAGAATTTGTCCTTTCCAATTACAGACAGACCTCAAAGGGGAAGATCCAGATGTCCAAGAGGTAGAGGTCAAACACAAAGTCCTTACAGGCCTCGACAATGGGTTGCATCAGGCCAGAAAGAAGGGGAAGACAGGCCACAACCATGTAAAAAGCAGCTCCAATGACTTCCCACTACAGCTGCCAAACAAATCCTTCTTGGCAGCCCCCCTTGGGAGGAAAACTGGCACTCTTCTACCACAATTGGCAAATGATCACCAAAGACAAATGGGTTCTCAACATTGTATTTCAATGTTACAGGTTCCAATTTCACACACTGCCAAGGTTAAAAGGAATGCCAAATCTGCCACCAAATCAATGGGCAGAGGCTCAAAAACAAATTACAGCACTCATGGATATGAGAGCTATTCAAAAGATACCATCACAGGAGCAAGGACAAGGATTTTACTCAAGACTCTTTCTGGTACCCAGAAAGGACAAAGCCTGGAGGCCCATTCTGGATCTTTCATCTCTAAACACTTACCTGGATGCTCCGAAATTCAAAATGTTGACATTACAGCAGCTTCTTCCCATGCTGGGCAGGAAAGCTTGGCTCGTGACTTTGGACCTCAAAGAGGCATACCTGCATGTCCCTATCAGACAAAACTGCAGAAGATACCTCAGATTCATAGCTGGTTCAATGCACTACCAATTCTCTGCACTTCCCATTGGCTTATCTACTGTGCCCAGGGTCTTCACAAAGTGCCTGGCACCATTAATTGCATTTTGCAGACAGAAAGGAATTCAAATTTATCCGTACCTAGACGACTGCCTGATTCAAGCAGAGAGCAAGGACATTCTTCTACAGCATCTGGCGTTTGTAAAAAAGTTTTTAAGTTGCCTGGGGTACACAGTAAACGAAAAGAAATCAAAACTAGTGCCCTCACAAGAGATTACATTCCTGGGTGCCAGCTTGAACACAACGGCCCTGATGGCTTATCTCACGCCAGACAAACCAGGACAACTGACTCAATACTTTCAATTGATGGCAACAAAGACCCAGCTCCCTCCAAGAAAAATTCTGCAGGCCTTGGGTTACATGGCATCCTGCATACTACTAATTCCATATGCCAGACTGCATATGAGAAAACTACACTGGTACCTAAAGAATGTATGGTCTCAACACTGTCAAAGTTTGGAAACAGTTATACTACTAATCCCTTGCCTTCAACAAATGGTTGGCTCAAGCTTGTCACCTCAACAAGGGACAGCCTTTTACACAACCTACAGCCAGGCAAACACTGACAACAGATGCATCGGATTACGCCTGGGGAGCACACATGGCAGGCAAATGTATTCAGGGCACGTGGACCGCAGAACAAAGGCATCTTCATATCAATCAAAAAGAGATGCTAGCTGTACAAAATGCGATTATAGCTTTCAAGGACCTGCTGCATCCAGGACAACTACTCCTAAAGACAGTCACCACAGTTATGTGGTACATAAACGAGCAAGGAGGCACTCACTCCTACCCCCTATGCAGACAAGCTATGACCTTATGGAACGCAGCTATAAACCTTCAAGTTCATCTGCAAGTGCAATTCCTGCTAGGAGAGAAAAACACACTGGCAGACGACTTAAGCAGAAACATCATGGATCCTCACGAATGGGAGTTGAATCCCACAAATATTCAGAATGATAACACAGAAATGGTGGAGCCCGGACATAGATCTGTTTGCATCCCCAATAAACTACCAGCTACAAAAATTCTGCACAAGGAGTTACCATCCACAAGCATGGAAAGTGGATGCCCTCTCATTCAACTGGAAGAACCTACAAGTATACGCTTTCCCATCACTACCTCTCCTGCCAAAGGTACTCATAAAAGCCAGGCAGGAAGAGCCAGAGATGATCCTGATTGCACCAGACTGGTCATGCCAGCACTGGTACCCAATCTTAAGGAGCTTGGCACAAGAACCACCCTGGACTTTGCCTCAAATCCCACATCTGCTGACTCAGCACAACAAATACTACACAGCCAGCTAAAGACCTTAAACCTAGCTGCATGGAAGATTCCTTAGTCAAGCAAGCAATGCCTCTCTCCAAAGCTGTTATGGATGTCATTCTGGAGGCCAGAAGGCCTAGTACCAGGAAAGCCTATTCGGATAAATGGAAGAGATTCTGTGCCTGGAACCAAGCTCACAGCCTTGACCCTCTTGTCCCAAACATTCCTCAGATATTACAATACTTAACTGAGATGCTGGACAAAGGACTCTCCTTCTCATCCATCAAGATCCATGCCTCTGCCATCTCTGCTCATTACAACATGGATCCACCAGTTTTCTCTAATCCTCTGTTAAAACAGTGCTTCAGAGGGGCTAAAAACATAAGACCGCCCTGTAGAGCACCTACTCCAACTTGGGACCTCAACTTTGTTTTGGAGAAGTTAACTTTACCTCCTTTTTGAGCCAGTCAACACAGCAGAATTAAAATATATCTCTTGGAAAACTGCTCTGCTCCTGGCAATAACATCCGTACAAAGAGTTTCAGAATTACAGGCTCTAATGGCAGTGGAACCTTTCCTCATTTTCCACCAGGACAGGGTGGCTTTACGAACTAACCCTACTTTTATGCCAAAGGTGGTATCCAGTGTGGCTCTAAACCAAACTATTCACCTGCCAACTTTTTATCCTAAACCACAGAATAAAGGGGAGAGACTACGGCACTCCTTGGACATTCACAGGCAGTTACGCTTCTACTTGGACAAAACCAAAGCTTTCAGAAAATCTGAGCAATTATTGGTAGCATATGCTGCAGGAACATAGGGAAAAGCCATTTCAAAACCGACCATTTCAAAATGGATAGGACATTGTATATGTTTCTGCTACACATACCATAGAAAACCGGTACCTAGCAGCATTAGATCTCACTCCACCAGGGCAACAGCCACTTCAACTGCCTACCTCAGGGGGGTACCTACCAAGGATATTTTGGAAGCAGCAACTTGGAGTTCTGTACACACCTTCACCAAGCATTGCCATCTGCCTCTATACTCTAAAACCAGAGTTGGCTTCGCCACTGCAGTGCTGCAGGGCCTTATAGCCACCCCTAATGCCTTATAGGACCAGCCACCCTTCCTCAGCTTTGGGATTCTACCCAAGTGTAATGACTGCAGCAGTGTAACACGATGAACATAGTACAGTTTTGTACCTACCATAAATGTAGATGTTCGATTGTAGACACTGCTGCAGTCCAGGTTACCCTCTCTCCTTCCCCTCTTACTGGCTGATACGTACCTATGTCTTCTACCCTTACTACCTTTGGGGAGTATTTGCTGGTAGTTGTAAGTTGTCTTTTGCTTTTCTGATGTATGTTTTATTAGCAATTGGAATTGCCTACATATTTAGAGGCACCTGACATCTGGGTCAAGAAAAACTGAAGAAAATGGCATCAGCTGCATCTTGTATACCCCTGTCGCTCTGACGTCAGGGAGGAGGCGACAGCAACTGATGCCAGACCAAGACTTTGGAACTCTGGCCGACTGCGGTACCGCCTGATGGCAGGATAACCCAAGTAACCCAAGTGTAATGACTGCAGCAGTGTCTACACTCTAACATCTACATTTATGGTAGGTACAAAACTGTATTTTAAAGCTAAATTACTGGATGCTCCCTTAAATCAGGACCGCCTGTTTGGCAACAAAGCAGAAGTTCTTAAAAAGATGGAGGAAAAAGCTAAATCTATGCAAACTTTTAAAGATTTTTTTACAGGTACAACCTCCAAGATATAGTAGGCATTGGCCTTGTCCAGACCTTCTCAGTCCAAGCCCCGATCCAGCGGAGCACCCAGGCTTCATTTCCAGTGTACGTACAGGACTAAGCAGTGGGGGGCCTCCACTTCCAAATCTGGGATTAATAAAACTCTCCCCTATGGTGAATTGTCTCAATGACTTCTTTTTAAAACCTCCAAGCACTTCTCAACTGACTGGCCCTTTGGGGGAAAAATTGCTCATCATGCAAAGAACTGGGAACTCATTACCCAGGACAAATGGGTTTTAAATATAGTGTCCCAAGGATACAGATTTCACTTCCACACGTTGCCAACACCAAGCGGTTGGCCAGATCTACCCCTAAATCAGTGGGCAGAGGCCCAAAAGCAAGTGCTCTCTCACTCCCCTAAGCATAGGGGCTATTCAGTTGGTACCAGAAGAGGAAAAGGGACAAGGTTTCTACTCAAGACTTTTCCTGGTACCCAGAAAAGACAATTTATGGTGTCCTATCCTGGACCTGTCTACTCTAAACACTGTTTTGGTGATTCCACAATTCAAGATGCTGATTCTTCACCAGTTGCTTCCTATGCTAGGCAAAGATGCCTGGTTGGCAACACTAGATTTAAAGGAAGCATACCTCCACATCCCTATCTGGGAATCTTGCAGAAGATACCCATGCTTCAAAGCAGGCTACATGCGCTATCAGTTCTCTGCATTGCCCTTTGGCTTATCTACGGCGCCCAGGATATTCACAAAGTGCCTAGCTCCAGTCATTGCATTTTGCAGGCAAAGAAATATTCAAATATACCCATACCTGGACGATTGTCTAATTCAGGCAGAAAGCCAGGACAATGCTGTTGAATCATCTGGCCTTTGTACAGATGGTGCTAACTTGTCTGGGGTACACCATAAACAAAAAGAAATCGCACCTGGTACCCTGTCAACAAATTATATTCCTGGGAGCAAGCTTGAATACAACTTCCCAGATGGCTTTCTTCACGCCAGAGAAACAAATTTATTTGACAACCTACCTCAAACAAGTGGCCACAAAAACCCTGCTATCTGCAAGGCAAATACTAGAAGCCTTGGGGTTCATGGCCTCCTGCATTCTAATTCCATATGCAAGACTGCATATGAGGAAACTACAATGGTACCTAAAAAACCTATGGTGTCAACATTCTCAGGATCTAGAAGCAATAATTCCTATCATACCTTGCCTATTCCTAGAGTTCCTTTGGTGGGCAGAGGCCTGCCACCAAAACAAGGGACTACCATTCACACTATCCCCTGCCGCCCAAACCCTAACAGACTCATCAGACTATGCATGGGGGGGGGGGGCTCACCTGGCAGGGAAGTGCATTCAGGGCAAATGGAACCCAAGTCAAATGCACCTGCATATCAATCAAAAAGAAATGTTAGCTGTACAGAATGCTCTGACAGCCTTCAGGGACCACATTCTTCCAGGACAATTAATGGTAAAGACTGACAACACCACTGTTATGTGGTACATAAGCAAGGGGTTACCCATTCTTACCACCTCTGCAGACTAGCCATGGCATAGTGGAACACGGCCTTGAGCTATCAAGTACAACTACAAGCCCAGTTCCTGCTAGGAAAGCTGAATATTTTGGCAGATGATCTAAGCAGAAATCTCATGGACCCACACAAATGGAAACTGGAACCACGGATTTTCAAAATGTTGACATGCAAATGGGGGAGCCCAGACATAGATTTCTTTGCCTCACCAAAGAACTACCAGTTGGACAAATTTTGCACAAGAACTCCTCAGAAAAAAGCCTGGAAAGTGGATGCTCTGTCCTTCAGTTGGGAAAACCTATCAGTCTATGCTTTTCCCCCTCTGCCTTTGCTCTCCAAAGTTCTATTAAAAGTCAAACTGGACAAATCAAAGATGATTTAACTTGCTCCAGACTGGCCTCGCCAGCACTGGTACCCACTCCTACGCAGTCTGTCACAACTTTCTCCATGGCACCTGCCTCAGACACCTTCCTTACTGTCTCAGCAGAACAACCAAATTCTGCACCCTCAGCTCCAAACATTGAATCTTGCAGCTTGGCTAATCACTTAAATTCTCACTTAGCATCCCTCAGCAAACCTGTGATGGATGTCATTTTGGAGGCGAGAAGACCTAGTACCAGAAAATCTTATGCTGACAAATGGAAAAGATTCTGTGCCTGGAATCCGTCTCAAGGGATGACCACAGCAGTGCCCAATTTACCTCAGATTTTGCAATAATTAACTGAGATGCTTCACAAGGGCCTTTCTTTTTCCTCCATAAAAATCCACGCCTCAGCCATTTCAGCTTATTGCAACACAGAACCTCCCCTTCTCATCCTCTGTTAAAGCAGTATCTCAGAGGGGCCAAAAACGTAAGGCCACCCAGGAGAGCTCCAACCCCTGCCTGGGACCTTTAATTTTGTGTTGGAAAAACTCACTCTACCTCCTTTCGAGCCAGCTGCTACTGCAGACTTAAAATTCCTTTCCTGGAAAACAGCCTTCCTTTTAGCAATCACTTCGGCTAGAAGGATTTCTGAATTACAGGCCCTTATGGCAGTGGAGCCTTTCGTCATCTTTCATATGGACAGGGGGTCACTCAGGACCAACCCATCTTTCATGCCCAAGGTGGTATCCAGTGTGGCTTTTAATCAGTCCATTCATTTGCCAACTTTCTTTCCCAATCCACAGAACAAAGGTGAGCAGATTCTGCATTCATTGGATGTACACAGACAACTTAGATTTTACTTGGACAGAACTAAATCTCGAAGAAAATCTGAACAACTGCTGGTAGCGCTTGCTGCAGGGGCAGAGGGGAAAGCTATTTCAAAGCAAACCATTTCCAAATGGATAAGCCATTGCATTCATTTCTGCTATAAGCACTATGGAAAACCTATCCCCCAGGGGATCATATCCCATTCCACTGGGGCTGCATCTACTTCTACTTCTACAGCCTTTCTCAGAGGTGTTCCTACCAGGGATATTCTAGAAGCTGCTAATTGGAGTTCAGTTCATACTTTCACCAAGCACTATCGCTTACCAATTTTCTCTAAATCCAGAGCTGGCTTTGCCACTGCTGTTTTGCAGGGCCTTGTAGCTGGTCCTAATTCTGTATAAATCCATCCTCCAAACCTTAGCTTTGGGAATCTACCCAAATGTAATGACTGCAACAGTGAAACACGAAGAACATAGTACAGTTGTGTACACTTACCATAAATGTAGATGTTCGACTGTGTTCACTGTTGCAGTCCTGGTTACCCTCCCACCAGCCCCCTGTTTTTCTCTTACTATGCCTCTCCTTTATTTTTCTACACTTAAAAGCTTTTTTGGCGTATTTGCTTTTATTTGGAGGTATATATTTTTGTGTTTAAAATTATTTATATATTTTGATCCCCATTTGGGGGGCACCTGACATCTGGGGCAAGAAAAACTGATGTAATGGCGTCGGCTGCATGTTTTATACACCTGACATCATGGAAGAAGGGACAGCAACCGACGCAGGACCCAAGACTTTGTTAATCAGGCCGACTGAGGGCAACCTGCTAGCAGATTACCCAAATGTAATGACTGCAACAGTGAATACACTCGAATATCTACATTTATGGTAAGTGTACACAACAGCTGTACTTTCCTGACTCTCACAAGTTTCTTTTTAAAAATCCCACTGCGGATTCTAAGACCATTTCACAGGGACCCAGGGCCATTAAGGCTACTACTGCCAAAAATCCTACCCCTTCTGATAGAGACACCAGGGCGCAGGATAGATTGGGTAAGAAGGTATACACTTCTGCAGCCTTGTCCATCAGGGCCTTAAACTGCCAGTTTCATATGTTTAAATATCAGCAGCATATTATTGGACTGCTTAAACAGAAAATGATGTTGATTCCTGATTGTGCTGAAAATAAGGATTTAATGCATTCTGCTGAACAGGTTGGAAAACATACTTTGCAATGTGGTTTTGATTCACTAGAGGCATCTTGCAGGGCTGCTGTCACTGGGTCTGTACTTAGAAGGCATGCTTGGCTTAAGGAGCAATCCTTGCCAGATCATGTTAAAGCTAAATTACTGGATGCTCCCTTAAATCAGGAAGGCCTCTTTGGCACCAAAGCAGACGGTGTTCTTAAAATATGGAGGAAAAAGCTAAATCTATGCAAACTGTTAAAGATTTCCTGCAAGTACAGCGTCCAATATTTAGTAGGCATTGGCCCTCTAAGAATTGGTCCTTTCCTGCCTCTTCCAAGCCTTCTCAGTCTAAACCCAGATCCAGCAGAACACCCAGGCTTCAGTCCCAGGGTACGCACAGGACTAAGCAGTGTGGGGCTCCCACTTCCAAATTGGGGAGTAGTAAGACTCCTCCCTATGGTAAATTGTCTCAATGACTTAACTTTAAAACTTCCAAGCACTTCTCAACTGACTGCTCCTTTAGGGGGAAAGATTGCTCTTCAGGCAAAAAACTTGGAACTCATTACCTCAGGACAAATGGGTTTTAAGTATAGTTTCCCAAGGATACAGATTTCAATTTCATACGTTACCAACCCCAAACGGTTGGCCAGATCTACCCCCAGATCAGTGGGCAGAAGCTCAAAAGCAAGTACTCTCTCTCTCTTAAGCATAAAGGCTATTCAAACTGTACCAGAAGAGGAAAAGGGACAAGGTTTTTACTCGACTCTTTCTGGAACCCAGAAAGGACAACTCATGGTGTCCTATCCTGGACCTATCTACCTTAAACACCTTTTTGGCGATTCCAAAATTCAAGATGCTGATGCTAACTCTTCACGAGTTGCTTCCTATGCTTGGCAAAGATGCCTGGTTGGCAACACTCGATTTAAAGGAAGCCTACCTGTATATCTCAATCAGGGAATCTTGCAGAAGATACCTACGCTTCAAAGCAGGCTACTTGCATCATCAGTTCTCTGCACTGCCCTTTGGCTTATCAACTGTGCCCAGGGTATTCACAAAGTGCCTAGCTCCAGTCATTGCATTTTGAAGGCGAAGAAATATTCAAATTATATCCATACCTGGACGATTGTCTAATTCAGGCAGAAAGCCAGGACATACTTTTGAATCATCTGGCATTTGTACAAAAGGTGCCAACTTGTCTGGGGTACACCATAAACCAAAAGAAATCACATCTGGTACCCTGTCAACAAATTGTATTCCTGGGAGCAAGCTTGAACACAAACTTCACAGATGGCTTTCCTCACGCCAGAGAAACAAATTAATTTGACAACTTACTTCAGACTAATGGCCACAAAAACCCTGCTATCTGCAAGGCAAATACTGCAAGCCTTTGGGTTCATGGCCTCCTGCATTCTACTAATTCCATATGCAAGAATGCATATGAGGAAACTACAATGGTATCTAAAAAGCCTATGGTGTCAACATTCTCAGGACCTAGAAGCAATGATTCCTATCATACCTTGCCTGCGGTTAGCGTTCCTTTGGTGGGTAGAGGCCTGCCACCAAAACAAGGGACTACCATTCACTCTTCCCCCTGCCGCCCAAACCCTAACAACAGATGCTTCAGACTATGCATGGGGGGCTCACCTGGCAGGGAAGTGCATTCAGAGCAAATGAAACCCAAGTCAAATGCACCTACATATCAATCGAAAAGAAATGTTAGCTGTAAAGAATGCTCTGACAGCTTTCAAGGACCACATTCTTCCAGGACAATTAATGGTAAAGATGGACAACACCACTGTTATGTGGTAGATGAACAAGCAGGGGGGCACCCATTCTTAACCCCTCTGCAGACCAGCCATGGCTCTGTGGAACACAGCCTTGAGCTGTCAAGTGCAACTACAGGCTCAATTCCTGCCAGGAAAACTAAATACACTGGCAGACGAACTAAGCAGAAATCTCATGGACCCACATGAGTGGAAACTGGAACCAAAGACTTTCAACATGTTGACAAACAAATGGGGAGCCCAGATATAGACCGGTTTGCTTCCCCCTAGAACTACCAATTGGACAAATTCTCCACAAGGACTCCCTAAAAACAAGCTTGGAAAGTGGATGCCCTGTCCTTCAGCCGGAAAAAACTATCAGTTTATGCCTTTCCTCCTCTGCCTCTCCTAACCAAGGTACTACTAAAGATCAAACAGTACAAACCAATGACGATACTGTTTGCACCAAACTGGCCACGTCAACACTGGTACCCCCTCTTGCGCAGTGTGTCACTACTGGTTCCATGGCATCTGCCTCAAACTTCCTACCCTGTTGTCTCAACAGGAGAACCAGATTCTGCACCCTCAGTTTCAAACCCTGAACCTGGCAGCCTGGCTAATTACCTAATCTCTCCGCTACCATACCTCGGCAAACAAGTGTTGGATGTCATTTTGGAGGTAAGGAGGCCTAGTACTAGAAAATCTTATGCTGAAAAATGGAAAAGATTCTGTGCCTGGAACCAAATTCAATGGATGGGCACAGCAGTACCCAATTTACCTCAGATTCTTCAATACCTAACTGAGATGCTTCACAAGGGCTTTTCTTTTTCCTCCATTAAAATTCACACCTCAGCCGTTTCAGCTCATTATAACGCAGAACCACCCCTCTTCTCTAACCCACTGCTCATGCAGTTCCTCAGAGGGGCCAAAAACTTAAGACCACCCAGGAGAGCCCCAACTCCAGCCTGGGACCTCCAACTTTGTATTGGAAAAACTCACTCTTCCTCCTTTTGAGCCAGCTGCAAGTGCAGATTTAAAATTCCTTTCTTGGAAAACAGCTTTCCTTTTAGCAATCACTTCAGCAAGAAGGGTATATAAATTACAGGCCCTTATGGCAGTGGAGCTTTTCATCATATTTCATGCGGACAGGGTTGCCCTCAGGACCAGTCCCTCTTTCATGCCCAAGGTGGTATGCAGTGTGGCTCTTAATCAATCCATTCATTTGCCTACCTTATTTTCTAATCCACAGAACAAAGGGGAATAGATACTGCACACAGTAGATGTGCACAGACAACTTAGATTTTACTTGGACAGGACTAAACCTCAAAGGAAATTTGAACTGCTGGTGGCATTTGCTGCAGGGGCAGTAGGAAAGCCTATTTCAAAGCAAATCATCTCTAAATGGATAGGCCATTGCATTCTTTTCTGCTGTAAGCACCATGGAAACCCTATCCCACAGGGGATTAGACCCCATTCAACCAGGGCTGCATCTACCTCTACAGCCTTTCTCAGAGGTGTACCTACCAGGGACATCCTAGAAGCTGCTACCTGGAGTTATGTACATACTTTCACGAAGCATTACCATTTATCAATTTTCTCTAAATCCAGAGATGGCTTTGCCACTGCAGTCTTGCAGGGCCTTATAGCTGGTCCTAATGCTATCTAAATGCCTCTGCCCATCCTTAGCTTTGGGAATCTACCCAAATGTGATGATTGCAAAAGTGAAACACTAAGAACATAGTACAGTTGTGTACACTTACCATAAATGTAGATGTTCGAGTGTATTCACTGTTGCAGTCCTGGTTACCCTCCCTCCAGCCCCCTGATTTCTTTTGACTATACTTTTACTCTGCTTAAAAGCTTTTTGGTGTATTTGCTTATTTGTTGGAGGTGTAACCTTGTATGTATATATTTAATTGCTTCCTATTAGGGGGGGCACCTGACATCTGGGGCAAGAAAAACTGATGTAATGGTGTCGGCTGCATGCTGTATACCCCCTGACTACCTGACATCACGGAAGATGTGACAGCAACAGACGCACGACCCAAGACTTTGATAATCAGACCGACTGAGGGCTACTGCAATCTATGAACATGTATATAACATCAGAAAGAGTAATCTTAATAATGCCTTAGCTCTACATTGTAGCATCCACCCTCAACATAGTTTTGTGTTCCAAGTATTACAGGTGGTGGATTTTAATAGAAGGGAAGGTGACAACTTGAATACTCTGGAGGGTTTCGAGTTAAGATGGATATTGAGACTTAGGGCCCATCTATCGCCAGGCCTCAATTCTGCAGTTAATCTTCGACCAGCTTTGATAGGTCCGAGCTAACTAGAAAGACCTTAGTCAATTTGCTGTATTTTGCCATCTTCACTAATATATTTTTCATTTAATTATTGATTATATAGATTTATTTTATTATTGTAACCAAAAATTTTTGTTTCATAGTAGCTATTATTCATATATTAATTTTGATAGAATGTGATCAATATTGATTCACATTATATTCCTATTGGAATATACTGGTTATTGTTTATATTAGTATGTATGAATTATTTTTAAATTTATATAGCATTTTTGCTATTTTATGATTTAGTATGTTTATGTGCCCTTGATTGTTGTTTTAGACATCTAGGCTTTTTAGTTTTTGTACACAGGACTTTGATAAATAAGGTTTTTTAGATCTATTGTTACATCTTTGCCATCTGAATAGGGACACTATGCTATTTTTATTTTTATCTTATCTATTTCTTAAAATATTGTCTTGTTTCAATTCTGCTTCTATGAATATGTGGAAATTACGTCATGGATATTTCTCTACATATTATGTCGGTTATATTATATTTATATATTTTTATATATCTAATTGTAAACAATCGTTTTGTCATTATATTAGGTTTAGCATACTGAATGTTTTTAGTACATATATATATTTTTATTATTATTTTTATTTCTATATATAAATGTCGCTATTTACACATTATGTTTTATACTTATAGATTAAGTATTTCTATTGGACTCTACAGAGTTCGTGGACTTCTTGTAATGAAGTTCGAATCTGTAGCATTAATTTACATCAAACTTGAAACTAATGATATTCCAGAGTTCAGTTTTTAGTGCCAGTTTTTGGTGACTTTACTATATTTGAGTGCTATTTTTATTTCTATTTTTATTTCGGAGTGGCGCTTTGCATTTCATTTTTTAGTCTGTAGTATATACTCTAATCTATAGCTCAGTCTGTGATTAAATGGGACTGTGCATAAGTCCTATTTATTTATTTGCCTGGGACATTTATGTATTTTGGATACTGGTTATTTTTTGACTGCCAGATTATAATTATGGTCATGGATTTTTTCACCTCTGTGACTGTATTATTATTTTTTGCCATGGTTAATATTGCAGCATTTGCTGCGCTAAGCGTATTGCTTGGTTAGTTGCTACAATGTGATATTTCCTGTTCCCGGACGCATAATTCATTAAGGCAAATACAAATACATCTGACTGTAGGTTTGTTTTAACAGCGAACGCAGTCTGCAGAAGGCCTTTAGCTAATATGTTGAGATGAATTAGTCTTTTACTGTTACATTTAAGACTACGCAAATGTTAATGATTTAATTGTTTTGGTAACAAATATTTATATTAGAATGTAATAAATTGTTATGGAAATATGTTTTTAGAAATGAGCTAGGATCGTTTAACAGAAGTTCAATAGAAGTCATATCCTGGATTGCTGCCTTTTTCTAAATATGGGCACCGCTTCCTGAACTGATTTACTGAGGCGCAATGCCGATATTTTGAATAATTTTATGTACTTTATCAATTAATGTGATATTCACAGAATGGAGAAGGTTCAATGAAGTGTTTTAAATGAAATACACAATAGGTTCTCTGTGTTGCTTCTGAACATAACATTAGGTAGTTGAGAATAGCATTAGTGCTTTATTTATTCAAGTCTTACTATTGCTAATGAATCCATACTTTGTTAATTGATTATAATTAGTGTGATTAATTGGTTAATTATGACAAAGGGCCTCTATAAAAGACAATGGAAGTCTTTGCATGATTGTAACCTGATGAAGCACAATTGTTTGTGTGAAAGCGCTCGTTCCTGTTCTACTTTTTATAATAAATGCTACTTGGATTATATCGTGGTGGTTTCAAGCAATTTCTTCACTACTGCCTCTCCTACTTTGATGCAAGAAACCTTTGGGTGATTGGATTCGTTTTCCTGCAGTTACTTTTTTGGTTCCTTTACCTATCCGGTCATCACGCGATGGAAGTACAGAATATTGAATTAGACTACAATCCGGTGAATAACTCTTCCTATGACAACTGGAACTGCCTTTTTTATCAACGTGAAAATCCGTTGTTACTTATGGATTTAAATGGTGAGGCATGTAAAAGTCCATCTACTAACAGTGATAATATGCATGAATTTTTTGGTAATATGAGAACATTAGAGAATGATCTCTATCGTTTGCATAGGCTTGTATGGCAAAGAAGGCACCTGCAAGCATGTCAGCACTTTAAAGTTATCCCCCGTGGCATGCGCGTTTTGTGCATGCCGACTTATGGGGATAGTCAACCAGATTTACTTCGGCAATGGCAGAAGTTAAACATTGACTTTGGCTTTAAATACATTCAGCTATTATTAGACTATTTTGCACCGCTGGAAGCTGAGCTACTAAGTAAAGTTGAGGAACAGTATAATTTGCTTACCACCACCTATGAGTCTGAATTCTGTAAAGCAAAAATACAAGCTATGAATAAGCAACTGTCCTTATATAGTAGCAAGTTGGAGCAGATAAAAATGAAAAAACTAAAGCGTGACTGCGAGGATTTTTATCTCGGCCGTATCTTTGTTTGGCCGAGAACTCATCCCAATTCCACTTATTTATCCAACAACCAAGGAGATGTTGTATCTGGTTTGAATAATGAAGTTCCTACAGGTGCACAAAATAGTACGACCAACGCAGAATTGCATGCAGAGACTGTGCTAAATGAAATGTCCGTGATGTCAGATACTCCGATTCTGTCACTACCTTGTAATCAGCAAGGTCTGGCTCAGCAGACTAACATGGGCACTAAACCCAAAACTATAGCCTCTACCAATAAATCTACAGTACCTTTGCCTTTGATTTTTCCCCTTCCCTACAAAGAGGCGGTGCGAGCCCGATCCAACAGTCGGGGGAGGGGGAAAAGGAAATTGTCAGGGGACATGCAGGAGCAGAGAAGAAGAGCGAAGATCTGAACTTTCTACAAACCGACAGGAGACGTATCGAAGAAGAAATGGAGAATGCAAATTTAAATCGTTTATTCTTCAATTTATCATCCAGGACTTTTTCAAACAATGCCATGAATGTTTTGAACAAAGGCTTATCCTTCATACCTTCCCAGTACAGCAATATTTCTGATACTCTCATAGGGCTACGCAAATTTTGTAGGAAACTATCCCTTAAGCTAATGTTTAAAGATAATGTATCTGGTTCTATTGATACTTTTGATAACAATTCTAGATCTATTTGTAGAAAGAAAAGCACTTTCATGCCACCTATAATACCAATAGTAGATTGCTTTTTGAAAACATGTGAACGTGATCTGTATCTGTACTATGAGAGTCAACTGAAAAAGAATATTTTTATGAATCTCAATGTGGAGGAAATGTCTGAGTTGAAAATGATGTGTAATGACCATCACCTAGTATTTAAGCCAGCAGATAAAGGAGGGGGGATAGTAGCTATGGATGCGACTTTCTATAATGATTTAATGCTCCATATGTTAGATAATGATATTGCATATAAAAGGATTGAGAAATCACAAATAGTTTCATTAACGCGATATGTCCATGACACGCTTTACGATATGCTTATGACTAGGTCTATTGACAAACCTCTCTATGATTTTTTATTAGTAGAGCTTCCTCTCATCCCTATTATCAAGGGCCTTCCGAAATTACATAAAAAGGTATATCCACCACCATTGCGACCTATTGTGTCAGGTGACCACTGGGTCACCTATAATGCATCACTTTATATACAGGCTAAGCTAGGAGCCTTTGTAAAGCAGGTCCCTACAATTCTTCTGGATTCATATAAACTTTTAGACGATCTGAAGTCAGATATAATAACTAATGAAATAACAAATAGCACCATCTTGGTGACTCTAGATATTGAAAGTTTATTTACAAAGATTCCCCATGAATTTGGTTTAGATGCAATAAGAAGTCATATGACACAACTTAAGATTCCCAATGGTGATATTATGAACTTATGCTGCCTCTTGGATCTAGTTTTGAATAATAATGTTTTCCTCTACGACAATGTGGCATATGCACAAACATGGGGGGTTGCCATGGGCACCCCCTGTGCTAATGCATATGCCAACCTTGTCGTATTGGAATGGGAAAAGGAATTTATATTTAATGATTTGAGGTTTGCAAACGTCGTATTATACAGACGTTTTGTAGACGATATACTAATTATATGGAATGGTGATGTAGATGGCCTTATCTCTTTTATTAACTACATGAATAGTGTCACTCCGTTTTTTAAGTTTAGTTATGATTTTTCTTACCACTATGTAAATTTTTTAGATATTACTATTAAAAAGGACAATTTATGTAGGCTATGTACGACACTCTATAGGAAACCTTGTTGGAGGAATGGGATCCTCCATTATGATAGCCTACATCCACGACACATTTTCCCAAATATTATAAGAAATCAAATGGGGAGGATTGATAGAATTTGTAGTGATAGACTTGATTCACTTAGTTTAATAGACACCCAAAGGAAACTCTTTGTGGAAAGGGGCTATCCTATCAAAATGATTAATGAAATAAAAGAACCATTACTTAATGGTATTAGTTCCTATGTTAAAAAGCCTATTTTTCATCATAGCTCTAGCAGGAAGATGTTTAATACCCTGTCCTATGATATCAAATTCACTAATGATGTACAGCATTTGACTAATATAATAAGGGACAACTGGAAGATTCTACTGTCAGACACGTCTATTTCAGAAGTTGTGAGTATGAAACCAACCTTTAGGTACATGAATTGTATGAACCTAAAGAGATTATTATGTAAGGAGAAATTAACTAATACATCTACTGATATTAGATCTCTGATAAAAACAGGCACCTTCCCATGTACTAAATGTTCCTACTGTAATTATATTTGTAGAAGTTGTGGCTTTACACCCCCAGGTATGACAAGGAACATATTACCAACGCATTATGCAAATTGCAATACGAAAAATGTGATATATCTTGCCACCTGTACCCTTTGTGATGCTTACTATGTGGGTTTAACCTCACGGAGATTAAGAGATCGAATCTATGAACATGTATATAACATCAGAAAGAGTAATCTTAATAATGCCTTAGCTCTACATTGTAGCATCCACCCTCAACATAGTTTTGTGTTCCAAGTATTACAGGTGGTGGATTTTAATAGAAGGGAAGGTGACAACTTGAATACTCTGGAGGGTTTCGAGTTAAGATGGATATTGAGACTTAGGGCCCATCTATCGCCAGGCCTCAATTCTGCAGTTAATCTTCGACCAGCTTTGATAGGTCCGAGCTAACTAGAAAGACCTTAGTCAATTTGCTGTATTTTGCCATCTTTACTAATATATTTTTCATTTAATTATTGATTATATAGATTTATTTTATTATTGTAACCAAAAATTTTTGTTTCATAGTAGCTATTATTCATATATTAATTTTGATAGAATGTGATCAATATTGATTCACATTATATTCCTATTGGAATATATTGGTTATTGTTTATATTAGTATGTATGAATTATTTTTAAATTTATATAGCATTTTTGCTATTTTATGATTTAGTATGTTTATGTGCCCTTGATTGTTGTTTTAGACATCTAGGCTTTTTAGTTTTTGTACACAGGACTTTGATAAATAAGGTTTTTTATATCTATTGTTACATCTTTGCCATCTGAATAGGGACACTATGCCATTTTTATTTTTATCTTATCTATTTCTTAAAATATTGTCTTGTTTCAATTCTGCTTCTATGAATATGTGGAAATTACGTCATGGATATTTCTCTACATGTTATGTCGGTTATATTATATTTATATATTTTTATATATCTAATTGTAAACAATCGTTTTGTCATTATATTAGGTTTAGCATACTGAATGTTTTTAGTACATATATATATTTTTATTATTATTTTTATTTCTATATATAAATGTCGCTATTTACACATTATGTTTTATACTTATAGATTAAGTATTTCTATTGGACTCTACAGAGTTCGTGGACTTCTTGTAATGAAGTTCGAATCTGTAGCATTAATTTACATCAAACTTGAAACTAATGATATTCCAGAGTTCAGTTTTTAGTGCCAGTTTTTGGTGACTTTACTATATTTGAGTGCTATTTTTATTTCTATTTTTATTTCGGAGTGGCGCTTTGCATTTCATTTTTTAGTCTGTAGTATATACTCTAATCTATAGCTCAGTCTGTGATTAAATGGGACTGTGCATAAGTCCTATTTATTTATTTGCCTGGGACATTTATGTATTTTGGATACTGGTTATTTTTTGACTGCCAGATTATAATTATGGTCATGGATTTTTTCACCTCTGTGACTGTATTATTATTTTTTGCCATGGTTAATATTGCAGCATTTTGCTGCGCTAAGCGTATTGCTTGGTTAGTTGCTACAATGTGATATTTCCTGTTCCCGGACGTACAATTCATTAAGGCGCAAATACAAATACATCTGACTGTAGGTTTGTTTTAACAGCGAACGCAGTCTGCAGAAGGCCTTTAGCTAATATGTTGAGATGAATTAGTCTTTTACTGTTACATTTAAGACTACGCAAATGTTAATGATTTAATTGTTTTGGTAACAAATATTTATATTAGAATGTAATAAATTGTTATGGAAATATGTTTTTAGAAATGAGCTAGGATCGTTTAACAGAAGTTCAATAGAAGTCATATCCTGGATTGCTGCCTTTTTCTAAATATGGGCACCGCTTCCTGAACTGATTTACTGAGGCGCAATGCCGATATTTTGAATAATTTTATGTCCTTTATCAATTAATGTGATATTCACAGAATGGAGAAGGTTCAATGAAGTGTTTTAAATGAAATACACAATAGGTTCTCTGTGTTGCTTCTGAACATAACATTAGGTAGTTGAGAATAGCATTAGTGCTTTATTTATTCAAGTCTTACTATTGCTAATGAATCCATACTTTGTTAATTGATTATAATTAGTGTGATTAATTGGTTAATTATGACAAAGGGCCTCTATAAAAGACAATGGAAGTCTTTGCATGATTGTAACCTGATGAAGCACAATTGTTTGTGTGAAAGCGCTCGTTCCTGTTCTACTTTTTATAATAAATGCTACTTGGATTATATCGTGGTGGTTTCAAGCAATTTCTTCACTACTGAGGGCTACTGCAAGCAGATAACCCAAATGTGATGACTGCAACAGTGAATACACTCTAACATCTACGTTTATTGTAAGTGTACACAACTGTACTTTCCTCAGAGGGGCTGGCAAACTGAGGCCCTCCAGAAGGGCACCAATTCCAGCTTGGGATCTTGTCTTGAAAAAGCTCACCCTGCCTCATCTCGAACCAGCTTCTTCTGAAGAGCTAAAATTTCTCTCCTGGAAGATAGCATTCCTTTTGGCCATCACTTCAGCCAGAAGAGTCTCTGAGCTGCAAGCACTCATGGCTGTGGAACCTGTCATAATGTTCCATGCAGGCCAGATATCCCTTAGAACTAACCCATTCTTCAAGCCCAAGGTGGTGTCCAGTGTGGCTGTCAACCAATCCTTTCATTTGCCCACCTTCTTTCCTGATCCGCAGAACAAGAGGGAAAAGATTCTTCACACTCTCTAGATGTGCACAGACAGCTCAGATTCTATCTGGACAGGACTAAATCCTTCAGAAAGTCTGATCAATTGCTAGTTAGCTTTGCTACAGGGGCAGAAGGCAAAGCCATCTCCAAGCAAACCATTTTCAGATGGATAGCACACTGCATCCATTTCTGCTGCAAACAGCATGGAAAGCCCCCCCCCAAGGGGGTCAGGACACACTCCACCAGAGCAGCCTCCACCTCTGCAGCTTTCGTCAGGAGTCCCCGCCAGGGACATCTTGGAGGCTGCCACCTGGAAATCTGTTCACACTTTTACCAAGCATTGCCACCTGCCTCTCTTCTCCAAATCCAAGGCAGGGTTTGCCTCTGCAGTCTTGCTGGACATCCTAGCCAGCTCCTAGTTTCTTTGACTGCCTCCACCCATTTCCTCAGCTTTGGGAATCTACCCAAATGTGATGACTGCAACAGTGAAACACGAAGAACATGGTACAGTTGTGTACACTTACCATAACTGTAGATGTTGGAGTGTATTCACTGTTGCAGTCCTGGTTCCCCCCTCCATCCCCCTTTCTTTTTTTCTCTTTTTCCTTACTAGGGACATATTGTTGTTTTCCACTGATGGGGTTCTTCCACCAGAACCTGCCCTCCTTCCTTGGGGACTCCTGACAGGTTAGGACAAGAAAAACTGATGTAATGGTGTCGACTGCCTTACTTTATACTACTGACAACCTGACGTTAGTCCTCAAGCGACAGCAACTGATGCAGAAATACTAAGTCTCTGGTATTTGGGTCAACCGAGGGCTACCCTGGCAGGGATAACCCAAATGTGATGATTGCAACAGTGAATACACTTGAACATCTAGATTTGTTTTAAGTGTACACAACTGTACTTTTCATATTGTAGAATATAGCCTTCTGAGCCCTTACCTTTCAGCTGCTTGCCATTTCTGGCCTCTTAGAAGGATTTTATTTCCACTGCTTAATGTTCTTCCTAGCAGTTTCAAACTGCCTGAATTTATGTATAACAAATATTTATTCATCATATCATTTGATCTGCATGGAGTCTTTCTACGTAAACACTTATTACCTTTCCTCCAGCCCCTTGAATCAGGGAGGTTTCTGTGTCCAGAAGTTGTGGATTGAGTCTCCTGCAAGTCGGAGAACTATATATATATATATATATATATATATATCTATATATATATATATATATATATATATATATATATATATATATATATATATATATATATATATATATATATGTATGTATAATTATATATATGTATGTATAATTATATATATGTATGTATAATTATATATATGTATAATTATATATATATGTATGTATATGTATGTGTGTGTTTGTAATTGTATGTCATGTGCTTTGCTGTCTTACAGTCTGCTCACTCAGTAGATAGGGTGTGAACTGAGCAGTGTCTTTGCAGTCTTATCTAATATGTGATGCCATGGCACATAGCAGGAAGATGCATGTGTGCCCTTGAATGTGGTAAGCTGGGAGAAAAATGCTGTTGTAGTTGAGGATGGCAGAAAAAGAAACTTCAGCAGTTGCCCACTTCAGATGGGCTTCTAACAGTTTTGATTGATGTGGTGAGTAAATATCTGAATTCCTTCCTTTACTGCCTGTGCTTTGGTCCTTCTCAGATGTCCTGCTGAAATGCTTCTCTTCCTTTTAGAATACATGTTTCTTTGTAGACACAGGTTTTAACGAGGGAGTCATGGAGAATACAGTAGAAAAAAGTGGAAGTTTTGTAGAAGGTGAAAGGAGGGGAACACTAAGAACTGATTTTTATTCCAGTGACTGGTAACTGAAGTAGTTAAATAAAAATGACAAAAGTGCATTTAACACTCATTTTTTTTTCTTTGTTCAGGTGTGCAGGGTTTTTGTTCCAGAAAGTTGGGAAAATTGCAGCAACTGCATTAGGTGGTGGTTTTCTCCTCCTTCAGGTATGTGATTTTTGTTATCTGCATTTGCTGTCTACTTCAACTGGTTTACCTTGTTCAGGCATATGGAAGGATAGGGTCATAGGAGGTTACCAGTCTAGCGGCCCTAGAGCTTTTACAAGCCTAGCCATGATCATCCCAAGTATCCCCATTTGTTCTTTTTTAGGTATGTCGCAGAATTAATGTATGAAGATAGTGGTTCTGTGATAAATGACGACTACCCCTGTCCATGAGGAACATGGGTGCTACCCCAGGGGCGAATTTGTAGTTTCCCATCCAGTTATCTATGTTGTATTTGAATAGGGTCAGTGAGTAGGAGTTCTGTTTTATGTGAAGAGGGAGTATATTTCAGGGAAGCGGCATTTTTTCTTTTTTTTTTTTTTTTACTAAAGTAGCCCCACAAGGATCGAACTTATTCAGTATAAATGGGTCTTTATGCATTTTCTCCCATACTACAAGTAAATTGCATACCTTTTCTTTTGAGGTTAATGGGACGCAATTGAAATATTACTGTAACAGCGCATTTTCAACTTGACATTAGTTTTATTAATGAGCTTTCTCTCTAAGCATCTTTTATTGAAGTAAAAGATGTTTGTGAATTGGGACTGGGCACGCGATTTGTTTATAATAAATATTAATTAAACCAGTAACTGAGTAATAGAAGGTTCTTATCAAATGCGTGCAATGTTGTAATGTGCACTTTAAACAAACTTTACATTTTTTTTTAAGTATAGTTTCCGTTTGTATTACCCTTATTTGCTCTTGAGCTGTACCTGAGAGTCTAGGTTAGTTACTGAAGTGATATTTTGCCATGCTTTGTAGTTTTGCTTTTCCCTTGTACTGCTTTTCAGTTTGGGTGAAAGTTTTGTTACCTACAGTGGCTGCAGTCTTTGTCATAATGACTTTAGATGGGTAAGGTGCATCCCCTCATTGCTTATTACATTTCTTTAATATTTGTTTATTTCTGTGGGACAGACCGTCTAAGCACAAGAGCCTTTTTTTCAGGGTTACCCACAGAGTACTGGTATGTTTAACTGAGTTGCTTCATCATTCTTGCATTAGTGTTAGTTAAGGGAACCTTGTCTCAGATTAGCAATGTAGATGTGAGCAACTTCCAGCCTTAGTTTTCGGTGTGATACTTTTTGTTGTGGTTAGTTGAAAATGAATTATTTTTTCAATGATTAAATTGCAGAGGACAAATATGTATCCATGTATACTGTAGACCATCTAACACCGTTCTCTGCATTACAATACATGTATCCGCAATGAAGCTAGCATCTTTGTCTCTATTTGTTGGCTTTCTGAGTTTCTGACCTCTAAAGAACTGACTGCTCCTACAGAATATTTATTCATTTAGGACCCTGTTGAACAACCAGCTGCACTTTCCTTTGCTTGTAGTAATTGTTTATCTGATGTATGAGTTTTACTTTCTTTGTATGGGTGCTGTGATGTAGTTCTGCATGACTGGACTTTTTTGATGGAGTGCAACAGTTACTACCATAATGTAAAGAAATTATCAGTTGCGTGGCTGGTCTGTTAGCATAATGATAAAGCTGCACATTGCATTGCTGTCATTTTATTTCACCAGTGAGCCCCTAGCTTGATTGCTCGCTTGGTATCCGATGCCAGTGATATGTGGAATTGCACAGTAGGCAGCGTGGTCCTTTGGCATGTTGTATGTTTTTTTGGCTGCCAAAAAACAACAGTATGGCACAAAAGAAAAAAAAATGTTGGAGCCTGTTGCATGCTGTAGGTTGTTGAGCAGTTCTCTCGGCTCATTTAAACTAGCTACCTACATCAGCCTTTTCTGAAATAGAAGAAAAAGAAAATAATCTGGTTCCACACAGCAGTGAAAATCAATATGTCCTTTATTGTAGTAAGGTAAGCACTTTCTCGGGATAACATCATCATACCAACAAAGATAGAATAGCAGTTACATTTTTAAACACTAAAACATCCAATCAAAAATCAGATAAAATGTGCATCATAGCTAAAAGCCATGTGATAAAATACATCTGTAGAATATATAGATTGTTAAAAAATTGAATAAAACAGACTAAATGAACAATATGCCCTTAAAACTGGTAAATACAATAGTAAAAAATAATAAAAGATGGACTATTGAAATACATACATGATAAAATATTAAAAGAGAGATCAATGCTTTAATGGCCGTGCTTTAAGGAAGGGTTTCAGTGAAATTCTGTTTAAACCAGGAGGTTTATCAGCTTGAAAGCGCAAAATCCATTTCTGTTCACTAGATTCTGTTCTATTATTTATGTCATCTCCTCTCTCCTGGTACTATGCAGAATCTCTAGTACCATTTTCTGAAATAGTACTGTTGACCCAGTTGATAACCATATTGTTGGGGATAGCAGTCCAGCTAAAGAATGAGGCCATTAGGGGGGACTGAAAATGTTAGAGTGGCCAGCACATGGAATGATTATTTTCCATCAACCAATTTTTTTGCAATGTGTATCTGTCATTGTAACAAGTTTTTAATTGGGCTCTTCCAGCTATGTTTGTAGTACAAATTTGTTTATTTTTAATGTTTGGCTGCACTGGTGAACGGGTCTTTATTACCTTATCGAACGATGAAATGAGCGAACACTTTTTCATCTATCTGATAAGGTTGAAACTCCTAAAAAGCATTGACACGGAACAGCAATTTTTTTCCCAGGGAAAAAAAATTGTTGCTCCGCCAAAAAAAAAAGTTTAAACACAAAATAAAGTGGGGGGGGGCTTCACCCCCTACTTAAATATACCAACTCCAAGATCGCACAATAGTGGAGGGAATGGCAAAGTCCCGAAGATGGCCCACCGATTTTTTTTTTTTTTTCCCCCTGTGAAAAAAATCAATGGTCCATGTCTTCGCTCTTTAGGTGTTTCGACCTTGTCGGATCGATGAAAGAGCGTTCGTCCTTTTCATCATTTGACAAGGTGATATAGACCCTGATGAACAGTGGTATATATTTTAATCTGCTTTCAGAGAGTACATCATTTACTTTGTCAGAAATTAAGCATTTATTCTCTTTAGACTTTTTTTTGCAGAGCAGTCTTGATTGCTGTACAAGTCAGTTTATATATGCATTACACACTAATCTTTACTGATGATTAGAACAGTCAGTGGCAGATCCAGAAATCTGCAGAAGATGGGGGGGGTTTGGTTAGTTGACTGTCAGGGTGGCAGTAAGAAAGTGCGACACTGGGTTTGGTGGGTGTGGAAAGATCCCCCTTAAGAAGTCCTGACATGTGTGAAAAGACATCAGTCTACATTCAATTGCACATGATTTTGCTGTTGGTGTTGTAGTAGAAACAGATATTTATGTTCAGTATACAGGACATGTACAGATGGTACAAGTTTTTCAACACATGCCTGGAAGAGATGATTGGTTGCCCATGCCAAGTCACAGTCTCCTTCCATGGCATAGCTAACGTGAATTGTTGTGATCTAGGAAGGAATCCCAATGAAGGGTATACTAGCCACAGCAAAAGATTTTATGTAATTTTTTGAAAGCAAGTAATGATTTATGTTGAAACAGTGGAGTTTAAGTAGTAACATAGCAATTAAGGAAGGCGATGTTATGAAAAAGTCACAAAAAGCAAATACTCTGTGTAGTCCTGTACAATGTATTAAAACTATTGTAACCTTTAGCATTTTGGGTAGGATTGTAGTTGGCTGGATTCAAGGCACTGATATCAAAATCTACTTTATAGTCATGCAACATAAAATATAAAACACAGGCACAGATGTTTGTTTGGCTAAATTAGTGAAAGCTTCAATTTAATGGATGTAACAAATGACTAGACTCGTAAAGCTTTTCTAAGCAGACCGTAATGTTTTTGGACAGGTCACTGTTTTTTTCAGTGGTTTTAAGCAGAATTAATTTTCTTTTAAATGAAGATGTCTGTTATCTAGTGAAACCTCCGACCTGGATCAATTCAGTCAAAACCAGATTTGAGGTAAACATATCCACCAAGGCAAAGGGTAGCAAGAAAGTCTTCTTTAATTATGTTAATCATGCAAGCAGTGACCAGCACTGTGCACATTTAACACTGGCTATGTCCTGTGGGTCTATGATATTTAATCTACTGTCATACCGATTTAGCTCAGTCTTCACCCCCACTTGCCTCCATTATTTTGATATCACTTTCCCTGAATTATACCCCTCAAATCTCCCAAGAAGAAGTTCTCAAGGGCTGTCTGTGGCCAGGAACACTGTGTGTATGTGACCAGATAACATTACAATCTGTCTGTCTGTCTGTTTAGCCTGAAACATGACTTGTCTGATCCCCTTACAGAAGCTATTCAGTATCGGACTCAAAACAGACCTTGTGTTGGGTGAATGGGAACAGCAACAGTCATTCACTTTCACAAAGGTGAAGCTTCACTAGACCAGGTAATTGTAGACCTACAAGTCTGACTAGTCTTTTGTAAGACTATGGAGATCATTTTGAAATAAATAGAGATACAGGTAACTTACAGATTCTCAACTCGGCTCCGTTCAAGTAAGTCAAGGGCAGGTCCTGACTACATACCTGGTCAACTTCTAAAAAAAAGTTACTAAAGCACTGTACGAGGGCAAATCAGTGCACAGCATTTATCTAAACCTTCCAAAGGTATTTCATATAAAGTCCCCCAGCTAAATGTAAATTCATATGTTACTGATTGGATAGCAGGATTTCCCTCCTCCAAAAAAAAAAAAAAAAAAACATTGCTAGCAGTGTACCTCATGGTTCAGTCCCTGAACAACTCCTCTTTGACATTTACTTCTCCGAGATCAAAGCTAAAGTTAAGGGTTTATGGTTGTCCAAGTTTGCAAATAATTGCAGACTTTGTGCCATCATAAACCCCTCAGAAAACAGCAGAATCCTACAAAAGGGCCTATCCTGAACAAATAGCTGGTATCAAAGCTATGAACATGAATGAAACTCTGTGTGTATGATGGTATCCTTGAGCAAGCATGATTCCCCTTGTCACTATCATATTGATAGCACAACTCTTAAAAACTGATCCTGTTAGGGATCTGTCACCTATGTCTACAATGAATTGTTATTTGATCACATTGTATCCACTAGTGTAAAGAAGTCCTTTTTTTTTGCATAGCTTATATCTAAAGGTATTGCCTCCAGTTCCAGGCATGTAACATTCCATTCTGCTTGGTACTTATTTGGCTGATAACCGTGTATAATGCTGCTTTCCATATGTGCATCTCTAAACACTTGTCGCAACTGGAATGACCCACAGTACTTTCTTGCTAAAATAACTAAAACAGATAGACTGATGGGCTTGTAGGTAAAACACATTTATACATTAGCCTAACAGTGGATAGTGTTGTGTGTGACCATGCAGTCTTAGAAATATTTGAGTATATGCCCAGGTACCTTAGCATGTACCTTTGCACAGCCAGTTCCCAACAGGAAAAAAAAAACTCAGAACTGAAGGCTACATAAATGTTTTTGGGCAATACAGTGATGCTATATCATTCTGAACTTGTGAATGCACATATAGAAACCATGTAAAGGACATGCAGTAACTATGCTAAAAATCTAGGATGAGGAACTTCACAGCATAAGCCACCAACATGCCCCAGATTCCATAATCGTTGATGTGATAAAGAAAATATTGGAGATGAAAGCAGTACACAGCAGAAGTCTTAGATTATTCAGAATGGCTTGCAGGATGCAGAGAGCGGGTTTACAGGCAGTGCCTTCTACAAAGATTTTAAACATTTGTCTAACCATACCAACTGCATGCAAGTTGCTGAAAAGAAAAGACTGCAGCAGACAGAGGCCCCCTATATTCCAGCAACTTCTTCACTGAAGGAGCAGGTAAAACAGCAAGCCATACAACTGTCGCAATGAGCAAGGTATAACAATGCCTGTAGGCATCAAGTATTTGGCTAGTTGACCGCAAATTTCATTTGAAAGCTTATATCTGTAGCTCAACAACTACCTTTATAGCATTGTCTTGTATTTAGTTCTGTTCCAGACAGTGGGTGGGAGACTGGAAAATGAGTTGGAACCAAACAGTATATTCATTCATACTTCAAAAGAACAGCCTTGCGTCTATGTAGCAAAACTTTCCAAAAGTAATCAGGAAGGGTTATTTAATTGTGGCAAAATAATGTGGCAGCAGGTTGAGAAAAAAAAATTTAGTAGCAACACCATGTGGATGTTCCCCCAACTTTAGTAGCAACACCATGTGGATGTTCCCCAACTTTGCTTTAAAGATCAAGCAGTTAGTTACACTAGCACTCCTCCCTGTCACAGAGTTAGAAGAGATTAAGCTGCAACTGTCAGTAATCTACCACAATCCAATAAGATTCCTGGCCTAGAACTAAATCCAAGATTATCCAGGGAAAAAAGTATTCATTTCTTAATTGCTAAGTGACTTCCACCTTTGTACCTCATACCTGTGTAGAGTATCTCTAACTTAAATTAACACAAGCCTTTTATGAACACAAAACTAAGTGGAAGCCTGGTATTGGAGATAGTGGGCACTGCTTGGCAAACTTTATGCAACTCTGGCTGAGCTTCTCCACCTCTTACAGAAAAGCCATCCTAAAGATGCACTGGAATTCCATCCTATGAAGACAGCCACAAAGAATGAAATACAGGCAGTTAAAAATCAAATCACTGTGTATAAGTTATTATTGAGAAGGAAGAGTATATATCCATTGTGTACTTCCCGCATTCCATTGTGAGCATTTGCTGTCGCTATGAATTTTCACTTATTTCCTAACATGTGCATTGTAAAGATGTCATGTCCCTTCCCCCACTTTCCTTGTATCACTTCTTTTTTTATAATTGCACGTAATACATGAGTATATCACCTTTCAAGTAACAAAACAAATACACGAGCCCAGCACAGTGTATTACTGTCAATTCATATTGCTTTTATAAAATGTTTATTTCACAGTCTGTATAGCTAAAATTCCCATTCATAATTGACAGAGATTATAGCTACACGGAAGTTTAATCAGGAGCCCTAAAGCAGTAAACAAAATTAACCCAATACTGTAGTAAATGAGACAAAGAACTAATCACTTAATGTATTATTCTCGGCTACATGCCACATGAAACAGCACATCTGGTAGTAGCGCCAAACGAGGTGCTCTAGCAGCTGTACTGCTTTGGTCCCCTCAATCCCTACTTCAGAAAAACAATTACCTTAGGGTCACAATGAACATTGCCATCACTCTCACATGAATTGCAGCAGTTATCCACAATGCTGGAACTTCAACCTTGTAAGTTCTACAAAGATGTTTCCAGAAAAATGCTGTTTATAGCTCAAATTTCTTTTCTTGCAAAGCTTGAAGCCATCACCAAAACATACCTAACTCAGTTACAATAGAAATGCAATTGAGGATAGTCATATAGATTACCTGACTGCAACCTCCAGTTGCATGTCTGACGTACTTTTCACTGAAAATGTAAGTTGAAACTAAAAAATATTCTGCTTTGGCTCTAGATTTTTCCGTTTTCAACTAAAAAACAGTTTAGTGCATTTTCTTTTTCGGAGATTAACCGTTTTAAAAAGGGGGCGGTGTGCACCCCTGCACCCACGCCTAAATCTGCCGCTGGTAGTAACTTGGGTGGTGGAAGCCAGCATAAAAGGTTAGTTAAAATATGCAGGTTTGCCTTTTTTTAGTAGTCCGCTGCTTTCTAGAAGAAAATGTAAGTCGAAACTGAAAAATGTTCCACTTTGGCTATAGATTTTCATTTTTCAACTAAAGCACAGTTTAGTGCATTCTCTTTTGAATGGATGAACAGTTTTAAAAAGGGGGCAGCATGCACCCCTGCACCCAAGCCTAAATCCATCACTGGTAGCTGGGTAGTGGAAGCCAGCATAAAAGCATAGTTAAAATGTGCAAGTTAGCCTTTTTTTATTAGTAAGATAGCTGCTTTCTAGAAGTCGGACTTTTTTTGGAACCATTTCAGCTACATAGCAGAAATGCAGACAGTAAAAGTTTAAATGTAGATTTGTATGTTAAGGTTACATTTTAGGTGATTGAAAAGCTTAAGTACATCCCACAAGTGTTATGAGTTTTTGTTTTGCCTATTAAGTAGACTGTTGCTGCATATCCAAAGTGTGAATTTTACTATATGCCATCCATTCAGAGTCTGATTTTTGAAGGCTGATAACAGATGCATTGGGTTAAATATGTGTTATACCAGTAGGTGTTAATGTAGCAGTGAATGTTTAAGTTTCTGGACTAGATGCATCACTCCTGAGATCATCAAAAACTGTTGAGTTTTCCATGGAGTGGAAAATATTAACAGCGATCTCTTCACCAGAGGGAGCCTATGTGAAATGGAGTGTAAGGAGAGAGAGAGTGTGTGTGTTTAAGTGTGTGTAATGCAAAATGTTATTGTTTATTCTTCCCTTACATGTATATTTAATAATGTCCCTTTCTTAGTTATTATAGTTACTGTAATTCTTTAAAGTTTTTATAGCGACTTCTTTCTTTTAGTGTATTTTTGTGCTGAGGTAGGTATTGCTGCTTAATTGAAAATTGTAGGGTGTCTCAGCTTTTTCAAAATGTCAGACAGTAGTTTTAAAAAATATGGCAGATTTGGCCATAAATCCCTGCCCGGGACCCCTGTTACCTTTGTGTTTATTGTTTGGAAGCGGCACACTTAGATACTGAATGTGAAACCTCTGCTTCTTTTGGTCATAAAGCTCTTCAGCGCAGAAGAGAAAAGGTAATTCTAAAGGGACTACTTTCATGTACTTCAGGGTCCTGAGTGGTTTCTCCCACATCTTTGACCCTGAGGAAGAAAGAAAAGGAAAAAAAAAGATAAGGAAGTTTCCAAGTCAAAGGAGCCTATTAAAGGCAAGACTCCCGAGAAGGGCATTGAAAAACCCAGAAAATGGTCCCTGAATCCCACAGCCTCAGCATGTCTGGATCCAAAAATTCTAAAGCCTTGGATCCACTCTCCATCTCCATGCTGGCCTTCCTCTCTCAATCTTATTAGTCTTCCAATCCATTCTCCTAGTCTTTAGTGATCCAGGGCTTCATCAGTTGCTTCATCCAGGTCTACCTGTTCTACCAGGATTCTCACCAAAGCTGACTTCAGCGGTTTGATATTGACTTTCTTACAGGTGCAGATACAGTTGGAGGTGATCCTAGTTCTGTCCCCTCCGATAGAGTTGGGGTACATCATCAATCAACCCTTCCATATTTGACTCATTTGCAAATCTGCCCTTTGGAACCAAAACCCTCTGATATGAAAATCTCCAGAGCAGCTATGTTGACGTCGATATTGCCATCCACTTTAGCTCCAACTATTACGTAGTCTCTGGTTTGTGATGAGAGGTGGAATGAAGCCTCAGAGTGTATGTCCGGGAAGAGGTTTTGAGTCTGAAATGGACTGCCTCAGAGTCAGGAAGGGTTGGAGCTTCAGGGTCTCTTTCTGCATTAGCTTTTATACAGACTTCCTCGGCTTCTATCTCTTCCTCTGTCATAGAGGCCTTCTATAGGTCACTTTGGAGAGAAGAGGTGCCTCCATCCTTTTCAGATCTGACATAATCTCAAACTTATTCTGCTCCAGATTCCTCTTTCTCATCAACAGAGACCATCAGTTTACAAAAGTTGGAAAAAAGGCACACAGCAACAAAATGGTATCTCCGACACCCACAGACCTGGAACTCGAGTAGAGCAGGACTCTAGATGAATGCTGACAGACGTGTCAGTAACAAAAATAGAGAATATATCTCGCTGGTTAAAACAGATGTTTATTCACAAACACTGCAGTCCACATCCATATACAGCAAATAAAAGTAACACTAGAATGCATGAATAGAAGCAATACAATCGGTTAAGCGCTTTCATCTGCCCTTAGCAGATTTCATCAGAACAATGAGTATTTCTGCTTCCCTTCCTTAAATACCAAACATTTTGGCGCCAAACCTTAATAGATATTGCTTAATTATTCAATTGATATAATCACAATATTACAATGTTACTAACTAAATATATAAAGTTACTAGCATGTGTGTGTTAGATGTTTTTACATAGTTTTAAAATTTAATAAATACAAAAGGTCCCTAACTAATATATGTTATAACTATCTATTGTATAGCAGTTTAGACAATATCACACTTGAAAAAATCACACTTGAAAAAATATATATATATATAGCAAATAAGATACATGTTCTATATACATCCCTCAATACATAACTCACACAATACAGGACTTCACTATAAACTACATAATTACCTACATAATTAAAAATATGACTGTTGGTTAATAAGTATCAATATATATCCAAGCTAATCTACCTGTCACATAGCAAAATGTATTGGTTGTCAATACTTGAAACTGTCACCACTATATAAGTGGGTTGTTCATGTTTACTAAATCTCTCTCCATATAATAGGCTCACTAACTAAAGTGTAGTCTCACTGGGAATGGAACTCTACTACCATATTGCATGAGAGCAACCAAATGGTTACAATCTATATTGCTGTCTATTGGAGCCGGGAAGTGTAATGTTACACCTATTATGGGCATCCCAATATTAAAAATGGTTTAATGCTAATATGTTCATTAATACCTGGATATGTAGTTGCATCTAACATAATTTGCCATTTACTTTCCAATGCTCCTAACTTTGCCTTCCAATTTCCATTTCCCACACTGTTGTCCACCTGATCTAGTATAGCAAATTTGAATCCATGGTCATTTCCCTTGGTCATAATGTGTTTGCTTAAAGCATTTTTCTCATCTCGTTTTTTAATTTTGTACGTGTGTTCATAAATCCTGGTTTTAAGCTTTCTTTCTGTTTTACCAACATAGTATGCATTGCATACTGTGCATGTCGCCAAGTAAACAATCCCACTACTATTACAATTTCCTGATTTTAACTTGCAAATACTATAGGTAGTATTAATCAACTTTATGCTGTTCTCTTCATTAATATGCTGGCATTGTTTGCAGGTACCACACTTTGCTGTAAGCAAACACATTATGACCAAGGGAAATGACCATGGATTCAAATTTGCTATACTAGATCAGGTGGACAACAGTGTGGGAAATGGAAATTGGAAGGCAAAGTTAGGAGCATTGGAAAGTAAATGGCAAATTATGTTAGATGCAACTACATATCCAGGTATTAATGAACATATTAGCATTAAACCATTTTTAATATTGGGATGCCCATAATAGGTGTAACATTACACTTCCCGGCTCCAATAGACAGCAATATAGATTGTAACCATTTGGTTGCTCTCATGCAATATGGTAGTAGAGTTCCATTCCCAGTGAGACTACACTTTAGTTAGTGAGCCTATTATATGGAGAGAGATTTAGTAAACATGAACAACCCACTTATATAGTGGTGACAGTTTCAAGTATTGACAACCAATACATTTTGCTATGTGACAGGTAGATTAGCTTGGATATATATTGATACTTATTAACCAACAGTCATATTTTTAATTATGTAGGTAATTATGTAGTTTATAGTGAAGTCCTGTATTGTGTGAGTTATGTATTGAGGGATGTACATAGAACATGTATCTTATTTGCTATATATATATATATTTTTTCAAGTGTGATTTTTTCAAGTGTGATATTGTCTAAACTGCTATACAATAGATAGTTATAACATATATTAGTTAGGGACCTTTTGTATTTATTAAATTTTAAAACTATGTAAAAACATCTAACACACACATGCTAGTAACTTTATATATTTAGTTAGTAACATTGTAATATTGTGATTATATCAATTGAATAATTAAGCAATATCTATTAAGGTTTGGCGCCAAAATGTTTGGTATTTAAGGAAGGGAAGCAGAAATACTCATTGTTCTGATGAAATCTGCTAAGGGCAGATGAAAGCGCTTAACCGATTGTATTGCTTCTATTCATGCATTCTAGTGTTACTTTTATTTGCTGTATATGGATGTGGACTGCAGTGTTTGTGAATAAACATCTGTTTTAACCAGCGAGATATATTCTCTATTTTTGTTACTGACACGTCTGTCAGCATTCATCTAGAGTCCTGCTCTACTCGAGTTCCAGGTCTGTGGGTGTCGGAGATACCAGTTTACAAAAGTTTACAGGAAGTACTCTCTTTGGGTTCTCAGTCTGATTCAGACCTACATAGAAAGTAGACATGTACTTGTATTCATCACCAGAATCTGCCACAGAAGACCTGGATTTGGAGGAAGAGGAAGATTCACCTAGATACCCTGTTGGAGACGTACCCTTTAGAGAAACCTGTAGAATTGGTCAAACAGGGGGTTGGTCCAAAGGTACGCCTTCCCTGGAAAATAGTCATCCTGCAGGTCCTGCAAGACTGGATTGGATCAGGTGTCTACTCAAGGTTTTTTGTAGTTCCAAAGAAGACAAGAGACCTAACAGCAATATTGTACCAAAGCCATTCAAACCATTATGTGAACCAAACCAAATTCCAGACGTTCGCAGTTCTGTCTGTTGTGCTTCTACTCAAAAAGGATAACTGGATGTGCTCGGTCGATCTCCTAGATACCTATTACTACATAAAGATAGAGAGACACTCAAGGAGACTTCTCCATTTCTGGCTGGGAGTCTCTCATTTCCAATTCAGAGCTCTGTCCTTTGGACTCACCACAGCCCTCTGGTGTTCACCAAGTGCATGTCAGCAGTAACAGCCTATCTCAGACTGTAAAGGTTTCAGGTGTTCCCTTAATTAGATTGCCTTCTCACCTCTTTGACCAAGGATCTGCTAATTATGCAAATGGGCCTGTTAACTCCAGTTACCATTTGAGGATTATTGTGAACAGACAGAAGAGCAAATTGTTCCCTATTCAGAATCTGGAATTTATCGGATGCCACCTAAATACTACAACTCAGGTAGCCACCCTACCTCCACATAGGATCCATTCAATTTGCCAGATAGCGTCTCCAGTACTCGACAGTCCATCCCATCCAGCAGACCTAATCCTAAAACTCTTAGGCTTCGGCCATCCATTCTTGCTGCCATGCCCATATTCCATATGAGGGTTCTGCAGTGGACACCTGTGGTCTCAACATTATCACCTCCTCAACATTTCAGTCAGGTTGACTTCAGTATGTAGAACCTATATAGAATGGTGAATCACTTCATCAACCTTGCCAACAGATTGTCCATTTTTCTCCACTTCCCCTACAGCAATGCTTACCATGGATACTTCCCTTTTTGGGTGGGGGGCATTGTGAGGGAATTTAATTGCTTATGTATATTTACTCTTTATGAATGTTCTACTAATGTATAACTCCCCTATTCCTATACTGTAAATAGAAGTAAAATTCCCTTCCTAGCATAAATTTTCTCCTATATATTTTAGATTGAACCTTATTTCTGTATGTATTTTCTACTAACCATTTGCTTTCTTTATTTAATGACTTGTTTGTATTAACCTTAATGTGGAGCTTTTCTCCCCGGGCCTCTGCAGAAAATGGAAATATATCCAGTTGGACTAGCCCGGTAAACAAATGTAAAATAAAAAAATAAAAAATGGTTCAGGGTACATGGATATACTTGGAGACCAAGCTCCACATCTTTCCTCTGGAAGTGAGAGCAGTTCTTTGCATTGCTGGCATTTTCAAGATGGTCTTCCAGTGGTGTGATTGCAGTCCAAACCGACAACATGTCAGTGGACTGGTACATCAACAAACAGAGGAGAAGGAGGTCTTGCACCATTGTGTTGAGAGGCCATGAGGGTTTTCTGATGGTAATACACATCCCAGGGACTTCCAAAGTAGTTGCAGACAAATTGAGCAGGTGCATTCTTTTGCCCCACGAATGATCCTTCAATACAACAGTAACAGACAAAATCTGCATTCGCTGGGGCCAGCCTTGCTGCAACCTGTTTGCGTACTATCTGTGCAACAAATGTAATAGTTACTTTGCCCTGATCCCTCCACAGGGTCAGTCACTGAGGGACGCTCTAATCTAATCTATAGTTGGCTCTTTAGTCTTCTCTATGCATTCCATCCATTTCCCCTCATTACAAAATTCATTCAGAAAGCCAGAAGGGTCAAGGCCAAGGTGATCCTTATTGCCTCGTGCTGGCCACGGCAGGTTCAGTTCCCATGGTTTTGATCTGAACTATTCAGTCCACTGTGGACTCTGATCCACTGACTAGATCTAACTCTCCTCCTTCTGGTATCCTCTCCCAGACCTGGAGTCTCTGAAATTTACAGCTTGGTTACACCATTTCTAAAGATGGCAGAGGACACCAGGTTTATAGAAAATATTATTTATGTTCTTTCTGCTTCACAAAAATCTAGCACCAGAAGAGAGTATTGAAACAAATGGGGAAAAATTTTTCTTTCTGGGTTATGGGAAAGGTTTGGATCATTTCTCAAACCCCCCCTTATAGAATTCCTGTCTGAACTATTTCAGACAGGTTCATGTTTTTCACCATTCAACGTTCAACTGGCAGCCATTTTCACATAGGCCATAATGAGAGCCCCTATAGGTTTGTTAAAGGTGTCCAAGGCTTTTATTAAGGGAACTTTTCAATTTCAGATCCTGTTCTTTCATGGGACATCACTGTGATGTTTCAGTCCATCATACAGTCCCCCTTTGAACCAGCAGGTAAAGTGGATCTGAAGTTTTTGACATGGAAAACTATTTTGTTGGCAATCTCTTGTGCTAAGTGGATTTCGAAATAAACCATTTTACTTGTTTTTTCATAAGAATATTGTTTTCTTAAAGCCAAATTTGTCCTTCATTCCTGAGGTGGCATCCAAATCAAGCATAAATCAGAACATCAATTTGCCTGTATTCTTTCCAAAATTCTCCAACAAAGTAGAATATGCATTACACTTGACGTTCATAGACCACTTAGATTTGACTTGCATAGAACCAAGAACTTCAGAAGTCAGACCAATTATCATTGCATTCTCTAAATCTAAGCTGTGATAAGGCGTTACCAAGATTACACTTTCAAGATGGCCATCAAGATGTACATCCTTTGTTTATGAAAAATTGGGTCTAAAACTCTCACATACAACTCTTTCCACAAGAGCTGTAGCAACTTCTACAGTTTTTCAACTTTATTCTCTGAGACTTATGCTGCTCCTGCATGGTATACAGTAGATACCTTTGTGTCTCACTATAAACTGTATGTACAATGCAGAGGTTGTTCTTCCTTTGCCTCTGCTGTTCTTGGGAGTGTACTTCCGTAAGTCCACCAGGGAAATCATGTAGCTAGGGATTCTGCTCCTAAAGTTGACTCATGAAAATAGGACAACATCTGATATGAAAGTTATGCTTAACATAATATTTTTGACTGGATCAACATTCCTCCCAACATCCTCCTTTCAAATTATTACCTACAGGTCCTGGAAGAATTGTTAGTTTCTATGGGAGTCTGTGTGTAACCCTAACAGGTTAGTTAGCATACTTGCCCTTCCATTCCTATCTGTAGTTTATTACTTATTTGATATATTTTTAAATGGGACAAACTTGAACTGAGATAGTTTGAAAGTTGCATGGAAGTTGTGGGTTGGAGAGGAGTCAGATCCCTGAATCTGAAGGCTTGAAGTTGTCCAGGCTGGATCTGAATTGGATCAGAGTTCCAAACGTTGAACCAGATAAAAATAGGACAACGTAGGTCTGTTATGGTAAGCACATCACATTTGTTACTCCATTCTTTTGGAAATGGCCAGGGGGCAATTAACACAAGCTTCCTCACAGACTTGATGTACTCACAAATAAGAACAGGGGTGTCTGATGCACCCAGATTTCAGTCAACTTCAGTTGATTGCCTGAATGATAGGGTCTTGTTTTTAGGCACTTGTTTACTGAGAACATGCAGCAGGTACTAGCAGAGGCAAGAAAGCCTGCTACTAGAAAATTGTATATTAGCAAATGGAAAAGGTTTTTTGGCTGGTGCGAACAACATAACTGGCACCCATTCAATTCTAGTTATTCTCTATTTCTGCAATATTTGTGTGCACTACTGTATTTCTTATTCCTCTGTCAAGGTTCATTTATTGGCCATTTCACATGTCTGCCCATGGATCCTCCTCTTTCATTGTAATCTCGTATTAAAATGTTCTTGAAAGGGGATTTGCTTAAGAGGTCTTCAGGAAAACTGGTAACTCATCCATGGTATCTTAATTTTGCATTAGAGAAGCTAACACTTACTTCGTTTGAACCAGCTGATTTGTCCAACTTGAGGTTCTTAACTTGGAAAACAGTTTTACTGATCGTGCTGACCTCTGCAAGCTCTTATGGTAAAGTCAGCTGTCTCAGTCTCATTTTCCATATAGGCAGGGTGTCTTTGAGAGGTAATCCTTTTTTTATGCCTGAAGTGCCATGTGAGTTTACTTTAAGCCAAACTCTCCATCTCCCTGTTTTCTTTCCTGAACCTAAAAATGAGGGAGAAAGACTACTCCATACTTTGGATGTCCACAGGCAACTTGGGTGTACTGTCTTTACAGAAACAAATCTTTCACAACTTCAGATTAATTATTCATTTCTTGTGAAGGTCAGTAGAAGGGACAACTTGTGTCAAAACAGACAATTTCCAAATGGACGTCTGAGGCTATTCCCTTTTGTTATACTCAGCATAGCAAAACTATTCCAGACAATGTCAAGGCCCACTCTGCCAGGGCCTTGGATTATTTTGTGGCATTTTGGAAAGGGCTGGATTCTAGAAGTATCCTATAAACTGCTACTTGGTCCTCTGTAATAGTTTTGTAAGGCACTATAAGCTTTATTCCTTCCCTAGCTCAAGCTTTGCTAGCACCATTCAACAGGGGCTACTGGACTCTTCTCCTTTTACCTCCCAAATATAGTTAGCAAGGTAATCTACTTGTATAGCTAAGGCTACTGCAGTAGTGGTCAGTATGATGAACATAGTACATTTGTATATGTAAAATTTATCATAACAGTAGATGTTCAAATGATCATTGCTGCAATTTCCTCTCCATAGCCCTTGTTTTTTTGGTGTGTTTTTTTATGCCAGAGTGTGGACATTTATTTTGTGTTCCTGGCACTGTCATCTTGGCTCTCGGTCTCCTTTTCCTTGCTGGCTGGAAAGCTCTGAAGGGCTTTGTACCCAAACTTGTCTTTTAGTCCACTCAGCTTGAACTGCCTTACAGTTTGGTCATGTGGAAGGTGCCCCGAAGCTTTGGAAGCTGGACAGCTGCTATATACTTGGCAGTTATTACAAATATATCTAAGGCTACTGCAGCAGTGATCATTTGAACATCTGTTATGTTAAAGTACAGTTGTGTAAATAAAACTTATCAGTCAGACATGTTGAAATTTATACTTTGTTATATGGCTAGTCTAAAGGAACTTGCTACCTCACTTCCTACGTAAAAGTTCTGTTTTAAATCCAGCTATTTCTAATTTGTCCCAGATATTCAAATATATTTAGAGTACATGTGATTGTACAAATATGGAGTCTAGGGCCACTGCTACTGCTGTAGTGTTGAAGATATGTTTGGGTAAATAACCAAAAGTTTGCTGATGAGGTGAAGACTGAAATCTTATCTTCTCATTTAGATAAGGCTTTATTGTTTGGCTCTTCTGCTACTCAGGTTCTCAAAAAATTTGAAATAGGAAAGCTGATTCAGTGAGCATTTAAGATTTTATATGTCCACCAATACAAACCTTTTAGGCCTCCCTCTTTCACAAAGCCAAATAATCAGGACCAGTTATATAGCTGAAAACGAGGAGCAAGAAAAAGATGGCCTGACAGAAATAACAAGAAACGGGGGTCCTTTTAGAAAAAGGGACAGACCAACCGTTCATATAGCAGCATCCCTTCCCCTTACCTCTCCTTCTGACAGAATTTCTGCAAACCTGTTCCACAAACTGGTCTTCAGCATCCCTCTTGGGCAAAAGATTGTCTTGGACTTGTTGGTGTTAAGTGGTACGTAAAGGTTACAGATGACACTGGATACAAAATTATTTCTCTGGGGACTTTCTCCCTACTCTCTGAACCCAGCAGATTTTCTCCCTACTCTCTGAACCCAACAGATTTTCCTCAGGCTTTCTTCTGTCTTTGCAGACTGAGGGAGCATAGAACCTGTGCCTGTAAGTCAAAAGGGTAAAGGCTTCTATTCCAGAATGTTACTGATCCCAAGGAAAAACCTCCTAGAGGTCTAGGTCTTGTATTTCTAAACTTACATGTGAAAGCAACAAAATTCAAAATGTTGACCTTGCCGAACCTGTTGTCCCTCATTCCTCGCATGAGTTACATGGCAACACTAACTTAAAAGATGCTTATTAACACATAACCATAACCACAGGCTTTGGGGAATATTGCCCATAAACAAAGAACCTTAGAAATTCAGTTCTCTTAATTGTCTTTTGGATTATTTACACCTCTAATGCTGTTAATTAAATGTCTAGCCTTAGTCATAGCTAATTGCAAACGGAATGGTGTTCACATATTTCCTTATTTAGACAACTTGCTTACCTTTGGAGAGTCTTTATTCAGAGTCAAAATCATTTTAATGTGAGTTACGTTTCTTCTGACCAATCTGGGCTTCCAGATAAATATTGCAAAATCCTTTTTGACTTCATCTCACAAGATTGTTTCTTTGCTGCCTTCTAGATGTTCCTCTTGAGAAGGCCGTTTTGACACGGTAGAAGGTGGACTTTTATCTGGAATCTTGTATGAGCTTCTCCAGTTGGTCTCAGACTGCTGCAGGAGAATTTCTCAGGATCCTAGGGTTCATGGTTTCTATGGTTTTCATGATTACCCCAGCCAGGTTGCATATAGGAAAGATGCAGTGGTTTCTAAAGAACACGTGTACCCTACATTTACATCCTCTGGCGTATCAGATTCCAGTTTTGGGCTTTGTAAAATGCCTGAACTGCATTGGTGGTGACAGCACATTTAGTTGATCCCAGATCTTGCTTTCTCTCCTCAGACCCTAAGCCAGTCTTTTACCACAGACACTTCAGATTTTGCTTGGGGAGCAGTTTCCATGGGGGTAAAGGTGCAATGCCTGTGCAGTCATTCAGACACGTCAAAGTATTTCTTGTAAAGGAGATGTTGGCTTTGATCCATACCTTGCAATATCTCCAACAGCTATGGCCACCCTGGTCTCTTCAAATGATTAGAGACAGCACAGTCATGTGGTACAAAAATAAATTGAAAGGTACAAAGTCGTACCCCCTATACTGGCTTACTATGATAGCTTGGGAGGTAATTCTACTGCTCTTTTTAATCCTCCAAGCATCTTGCATTCTGTGAGAGCAAAGCATAATGATAGACAAGCTGAACACGAGCAGGACAGACTTTCATGATGGAAATTGAGCGGGGGGGGGGGTCTCCCAGGAACTGATCAAATTATGGGGAACACTTCAGATCTCTCTATCTGCTTTCAAAACTGGCAACTAAACAAATTGTACACCAGGACTCCTTGCAAGCAGGCCTGGAAAACAGATGCATTTCCTTCCTTTAGAAAGGAATGTCCCTTTTATATCCATCCCACTGATAAGGAAGGTAATTCTGGAGATTCAGAAGGACTCCTAAAAATAATTGATCTGATTCTGTTTCAGCTCAGGCAAAATTGGCTCTGATGTTTTTATTTTTTCTTCTTCATCTGATTCAACATGCAGGTTGCTGAATCCAGTGTGATCTGACCTTTGTGCCTTATACCACATCTTTGGACTCCTCCTCTATCTACATTTCCCCTTTCCTGCCTGAATTACCTCCAATCTTGTTTGCTGCCTTCTTAGCCAGATGTGTAGACTGGGCGTGCCATTTTATTTCACAATAAGTTAAGCTGTTTTCTTCCCTTTTTTCAAATATTTAGTGCAATTATTAAGATTTAGTAGTTGGTTTTTTTTTCTATAGTCAAATCTTAGATTAGTGTGTTTTTTTCTTCCAAGTATTGTGTGTCTGTTCTTAGGACTAGTGTTAGATACTTAGGATTACCTAGATTAGCTTAAAATACTTAAATAACTTTAGTTTTCTTGTTGTTGGACTATGTAATGCAATTTTCAGCTTCTCATGTTGGAAAAGGCTACAGGCATCAAGAAGCATCCCTCATTTGGGCATAAAGCCCTGATTCTAGACCCACACTCGCATTGTGTTTACTGTTTGGGGCCTTCCATTTTGCAGGATTGCTGTTTGATTTGTGCTGCCTTTGGCACCAGGGCCTTCCAAGGAAGAAAGGAGAAACTACCTTTGAAAGAGGATCTTCTGCTTCAGATAGGATCCAAAATGTCTTTAGACCCAAAAGCACTCTCCACTTTTTCCTCCACTAGAAATGGAGTCAAGGAAAGAGAAAGATCGAGAGAGATTAAAAGACAGAGACAGATCAAAAGAGAAGTCTGAGGAAAAGTGAACCAAAGATCGTTCAGACAAATTTAAAAAAGTCCCTGGGCCTCACAGCTGTTATGGGTCCTGCACCTAAGGTTTCATGACAGTAGAATCCTAGTGCCTCTAGTCAGTACTCCCTTCCTGAAAACTTCATTTTCTCTGGGGGCTGTCAGACATAGTCTTCATTCACCTGCACTGCAGAAGATACCTGTGACAATGTGACGTATTGGCAGCTATGCCAGGAGAGGTAGGGCAGTGGATGTGTAACATATGCCAGCACAAATAGCTGGAATTTAGTAAAGAATTGCATGTTGTTTGAATGTCTAATTGATTTGTACAGATGCTTGTTGAAAATGGATTTGTAAAGTTGCTTGTTGAAAATGGATTTGTAAAGTTGCTTGTGTTTAAAAATGCACCAGCAGTGGGTCCTGACTGTATTGTAATGTGATTGATTGAATCAAATTATATATATATATATATATATATATATATATATATATATATATATATATATATATATATATATTATATATATATATATATATATATATATATATAACTATAATATATCTGTGTGTGTTAAGAGAGGATACTGGTGCTAACTTTGGAAAATAGTAAGAAATGAAATTAGTGGGCCTAGGCCATAAAAATGTTAACTCAGTTTTGAATGAATCTAGAGATGCAGTGTCTGTAAGAAGTAGGGTTTGTTAATCTCTGTAGGAGGAATAGAAGTTTGCAATTGTTTTATGACTTCCAGAAGCTGCACCAGATCTGAGCAATGATCTTGTGTGTGTATTATTGGTATGTAGGTGTTAAATCCTGGCAGTTTCTAGTAGTGGGGGATTGCATGGGAACCAGAAGTCAGATGACCAGATGTATGTGATGTCGTCATTTTGTACAGAAATAACATTTTAATATTAGGTGAGACAGAAGTCTCAGGACAGTCTGTTTCTTGGAACCAGACAGAGAAGGATCCCTCACCTATTTCATCTTAACTTGTTCTGTTAAGTAAGTAGGAACAGTAATTCTCTAGATCAGGCAGGAAAATATAGTGAGAATAGTTAAGTATTGTTTTTCTGTAACTCTGTGAATCTTTCCTGTTGTGTTACTTTTAATATTTCCTGTGATTGAAACTCTGGTGTTAACTGTAAGTAGATACTTCATATTTTCATTTTCTTTTATTATCAGATATATTTCAATTTTTTCATTGTGGCTGGTCCTTTAGAGAATATTTTAACCTTCTATAGTACTTGTATCTATTGGTGACACTGTGGCCACTCCTGAAACCTGGCTGTTTGGTCAACATTACCATTTGTATTAATATTAATTTCACTCAGTGTAATTGGGTACCCTTGCAAGAACCTTGGGCAGCTGGCTTTGTAGTGTCTGGTAGCAGTGATAACTACCTTATAGTCTGGACAGAAGGGGGCACAGCAGTTAAATCTGTGCCAGCCTTTCCCAGGTGTGTGTGTGTGTGTGTGTGTGTGTGTGTGTGTGTGTGTGTGTGTGTGTGTGTGTGTGTGTGTGTGTCAGCTACTTGGAGCAGGGACATGGAGCACTAGTTTCACAGAGAGGGTGCTGGAGGACTTTCCTTGGACACTCAGCTGAGGACTTAACCCTATAGCTGTGCAAGTGGAGAGCCTTATTCGGGACCTGGAGGGAGACAGATATAAAGAAATCCATACCCCAGGCTGTGTTCCCTGTGTGCTCTTAAGGCAAATTGTGCTTGATGCAGAGAGCTCTGCATCTGGGAATACCAAGTGTGTCCATTTGTATTCCAAGTGAAAGTCCCTCTTCAGTGTCAGTGGTGAGGATTCAGGCTCCTTGATTACTGGCCCAGAGTGGGGACGTCACATATTGGTGAACCGTGGTGTGGATATTAATTGAACTTCTGTAGCCTGTAGGCAGATGTTCTTCATGTTTCACTGTTGCAGTCATCACATTTGGGTTATCTGCCTGCAGGTAGCCCTCAGCTGGCCTGAGTAACAGAATCTTTGGATTTCTGCGTCGGATGCTGTCTCTTCTTCCATGACGTCAGGTCGTCAGGGTTACAAAACATGCAGCTGATGCCATTACATCAGTCTTTCTTGCCGTGGGGTGCCCGAAGTAGAAACAGTTCTCAAGTGTCGATCAGCCGTCTGCTGAAATTTTCATTTTCGAATTTCAGACCTGAAGTCTTCAAAAAAGATAAGTACCCCATTGGGGATCCTTTTTTTTTTCTTCTAACCAATGTCAGTAAAAGTTAACAATTGTCTTACTTGTGGAAAGCAAATACCTCATAGAGATTTTCATTTGTACGGCATCCCTTGTTTAGGCCCAGACCACGACGTCTCTCACTGTCAGTTTTGTGCCTTGTTCATCGCCCGAACTGTTCATCGTTGGGCTATTTTTACTTTCGTACTTTTATCTGTGTACCCCGAAATTGCTTCATTAAGCCATCTGACTACCGATCTTCTGAAAAAATGTAAGGATAAAAACAGAGATAGACCGCATAGGTCCAGAACTGCCAATGACGCTTCCGTTAAGCTAGTCGCCAGTCTGCCGGTACTCAGTGAGGAGCTTTCGCAGCCCCTGATACCCGCTACTTCAGATTCGTAGGTCTCTACTGAGACCCATTCGGAGTCTGGTATGCCTCGAGATGTTTCTTCAGCTATGGAACCTGCGGATGTCTCTACCTTGGATGGTTCCGGAGCCGCTGTGCGGGCACCGGCTTCTGAGGGTGTATTCAGGCCTACAGACATTCTTATTAAACCGATGCCATCGTTTTCATCCAGGCCAAAAATGCGCACTACGCCTAGAAAACCGACCAAACCGCAGGCTCAGGCCCATATGCCTCAAAAACAAATGCTTAGAATGGCTGAAGACCTTATTACCTTAATTAGGGGAAGCCAGCCTTCCCCCTCCAAGAGACCTAAAACTGATTTTCTTTCTGATTCTTCTGATCAGGAATCTGATATTTCCACTCCTTCTGTTTACCAGGATTTGCCCATATCTACTTATGAGGATTCTGATGCAGAGGATTCCATTCCCTCTGCTTCCCCTCTAGAAGATCTTTCTTTCGATGAGACCTTGCATATTCTTAGGGAGCATTTCTGCTGGGAAAGCCAGGATTACTCTGAGTCCAAAAAGAGACTTAGAGAATTTTTACTCCTGCCTGAACACAGGCCTTTGGCTCTCCCTCCGGTTCTGGACATTGTAGATGATGCTTTCTTGGAATCTAGCCTGACCCCAGACACTTTACCTCCAGCTCCCAGAAAACCTGACCGGTATTACAGAGTACCTGACTCTCACAAATTCCTGTTCAAAAATCCTTCTGCGGATCCAGAGACCATTTCCCAAGGACCAAAAGGCATTAAGGCTACTGCTGCCAAAAATCCTACCCCTTCTGATAGAGTTTCTAGAGCCTTAGAGAGATGGGATAAGAAAGTATACAGTTCTGCTTCTTTGGCCATTAGGGCTTTAAATTGCCAGTTTCATATGTTAAAGTAGCAGCATATTATGGGATTACTTAAGCAGAAAATGATGTTGATTCCTGACTGCTGAACAAAAAGAATTGCAAGATTTAATGCATTCTGCAGAACAAGTTGGTAAACATACTTTGCAGTGTGGTTTTGACGTTTTGGAAGCATCTTGTAGGGCTGCTGTCACTGGGTCTGTACTTAGAAGACATGATTGGCTTAAGGAACAAAACTTGCCAGATCTAGTTAAAGCTAAATTACTGGATGCTCCCTTAAACCGAGACCGCCTTTTTGGCAACAAAGCAGAAGAAGTCGTCAAAAGGATGGAGGAAAAAGCTAAATCTATGCAAACTGTTGAAGATTTTCTACAAGTACATCCTAACAAATTCAGTAGGCATTGGCCTTCAAAGAACTGGTCCCTTCCAGTCCCTTCCAGGCCTTCAGTCCAAACCTAGGAACAGCAGACCACCTAGGCTACAGTCTCAGGCCACGTACAGACCTAAGCAGTGGGGGGCTCCCACTTCCAAAGCAGGTAGTAGTAAGCCACCCCCTACGGAAGAATGGCACATTGGCTTAACCTTAACCCTTCCAAGCCCTGCTCAAATACCTGCTCCCTTAGGAGGAAAGCTTGCCCTGCATGCAAAAAACTGGGAACTCATCACCTAGGACAAATGGGTTTTGAACATAGTCTCCCAAGGATGCAGATTCCACTTCCACACACTACCAGCCCCAAATGGTTGACCAGACCTACCCCCAAATCAGTGGTCGGAGGCCCAGTAGCAGGTTCTCTCTCTTCTCAGTATCAGGGCTATTCAGCCTGTCCCAGCAGAACAAAGGGGACAAGGTTTTTATTCAAGACTTTTTCTGGTACCCAGAAAAGACAACTCCTGGCATCCTATCCTGGACCTCTGTATTCTCAACACCTTTCTGGTAATTCCAAAATTCAAAATGCTAACTCTTCAAAGGCTTCTTCCTATGTTAGCCATGGATGCCTGGCTGGCTACCCTAGACCGAAAGTAAGCTTACCTGCACATCCCAATAAGGGAATCTTGCAGGAAATACCTATGCTTCAGGGCAGGCTCCATGCACTATCAGTTCTCTGCACTTCCCTTTGGCTTATCTACTGCACCCAGTGTATTCACAAAGTGTCTAGCTCCAGGCATTGCATTTTGTAGACAGAGAAATATTCAAATTTACTCATACTTAGATGATTGCCTGATTCAGTCAGAAAGCCAGGACTTGCTATTATAAATACCTGGCATTTGTAAAGAAACTTCTAATCTCACTGGGGTACACCATCAGCGAAAAGAAATCTCACCTAGTACCCTGCCAACAGATTGTATTCCTGGGAGCAAGCTTGAACACAACTTCCCAGATGGCATTCCTCACTCCGGAGAAACAGGTTTATTTGACAACCTACTTCAAACTATTGGCCACAAAACCCCAGCTATCTGCAAGGAAAATACTGCAAGCCCTGGGGTTCATGGCCTCTTGCATCCTACTAATTTCATATGCAAGACTGCATATGAGGAAACTCCAGTGATATCTAAAAAGCCTATGGTGTCAACATTCTCAGGACCTGGAGACAATGATTTGTAGCATTCCTTGTATGAAGACAGAGTTCCTTTGGTGGGCAGAGGCCTGCTACCACAACAAGGGACTCCCTTTCACTCTACCCCCTGCCGTCCAAACCCTAACAGACGCATCAGACTATGCATGGGTGGCTCACATGACAGGGCAGTGCATTCAGGGCAAATGGAACCAGAGACAGATGCACCTGCATATCAATCCGAAAGAAATGTTAGCTGTAGCTAAATGATCTGACAGCCTTCAAAGACTGTATTCTTCCAGGCCAACTATTGGTAAAGGCAGACAACACCACAGTTATGTGGTACATAAACAAGCAGGGGGGAACCCTCTCTGGAACACAGTCTTGAGTTGCCAAGTACACCTACAAGCTCAGTTCCTGCCAGGCAAACTAAATTTACTGGCAGATGACTTAAGCAGACATCTCGTGGACCCATACGAATGGAAATTAGATCCCAAAATATTCAACATCTTGAGGAACAAATGGGGGACTCCAGAGGTAGATCTGTTTACCTTCCCTCAGAACTACCAATTGAACAAGTTCTGCACAAGAACTCCTCACAGTCAAGCTTGGAAAGTGGATGCCCTGTCCTTTACCTGGGAAAGCCTCTCTGTTTATGCATTTCCCCCTCTGCCTGTCTTCTCAAAGGTTCTACTAAAGATCAAACAGGACAAGCCAAGGACAATACTGATTGTACCAGATTGGTCATGCCAGCACTGGTACCCCCTCTTGCACAGTGTGACACTGCTGCAACCATGGCAACTGCCTCAGACCCCTTCCCTGCTGTCCCAGCAGGTGGGCCAGATTCTGCACCCTCAGCTTCAAACCCTGAACCTTGCAGCCTGGCTAATTCCTTGAGCTCTCCTCTAGCATCCCACAGTAAGCAGGTGCTGGATGTCATTCTGGAGGCAGGGGAGGCCTAGTACCAGAAAATCCTATGCTGAAAAGTGGAAAAGATACTGCTCCTGGAGCCAGGCTCAGGGGATGGGCACACAGCTTGTTCTACAGTACTTAACAGAAATGCTCCACAAGGGCCTATCCCTTTTGTCAATCAAAATTCATGCCTCTGCCATTTCAGCACATTTATAATACTGAGTCACGCCTCCTCTCTCACCCCTTGCTAAAACAATTCCTTAGAGGGGCCAAAATTTTAAGACCCCCTAGGAGAGCTTCCACTCCAGCCTGGGACCTTAACTTTGTATTGGAAAAGCTTACCCCCCCCCCCACGTTTGAGCCAGCTGCAACAGCTGAGTTGAAATTCCTTTCTTGGAAAACAGCCTTCCTTCTAGCCATCACTTCAGCAAGAAGAGTATCTGAATTACAGGCCCTCATGGCAGAGGAACCCTTCATTATCTTCCATGCGGACAGGGTTTCCCTCGGGATTAATCCTTCCTTTATGCTTAAGGTAGTGTCTGGTGTGGCCCTAAATCAGTCCATTCATTTGCCTACTTTTTTCCCTAATCCACAAAACAAAGGGGAACGAATACTGCACTCTCTGGACGTTCACAGACAACTTAGATTTTATTTGGACAGGACTAAGCCTCTCAAAAAATCTGAACAGCTGCTAGTGGGCTTTGCTGCAGGCGCAAAGGGGAAGGCCATTTCAAAGCAAACAATTTCCAAATGGATAGCCCATTGCATTCATTTCTGCTACAAGCACCATGGAAAACCTACTCCACAGTGGATAAAATCACATTCTACCAGGGCTGCAGATACCTCTGCAGCCTTTCTCAGAGGAGTCCCTACCAGGGACATCCTAGAAGCTGCTACCTGGAGCTCTGTACATACCTTCACCAAGCATTACCACATGCCTGTCTTTTCTAAATCCAGAGCTGGATTTGCCTCTGCAGTCTTGCAGGGCTTAATAGCTGGACCTAATGCTCTTTAACTTCCTCCTCCCTTCCTTAGCTTTGGGAATCAACCCAAATGTGATGACTGCAGCAGTGAAGTACAAAGAACATAGTACAGTTGTGTACACCTATCATAAATGTATATGTTTGAGTGTATTCACTGTTGCAGTCCTGGTTACCGTCCCTCCAGCCCACAAACTTCTCTTGGCTCTACCTTTCCTTCTTCTTTTGGTATATTTATTTTTCCTGGTGTATTTGATTTTTGATGGTGGTATACCATACCATATAATTGCTTCCTATTGTGGGTGTACCTGACATCTGGGGCAAGAAAAACTGATGTAATGGTATCGGCCGCATGTTTTATACCCCTGATGACCTGACATCATGGAAAAAGTGACCGGATCCGATGCAGAAATCCGAAGACTCTGGTATTCAGGCCGGCTGAGGGCTACTTGCAGGCAGATAACCCAAATGTGATGACTGCAACAGTGAATACACTCGAACATCTACATTTATGGTAAGTGTACACAACTGTACTTTATCACTAAAGGCATGTATTCTCAGCAGCCGCAAGATAAACATTCAGCATTTCATTTCACAACAGTTTTATTTATTTTTTTGGTAGTTTAATCAGGTAAGGCAGGCAAAGATATCAGCAGAGGATTATGGCAAGCTTACAAAGAACCAGTTGGCGAAGGTGTATGAAACCAAAGGACTGGTGCATGCCAACCTGACTAAAGAGGAAATAATTCCAGCCTTAGTCACAGCTCAGACCAGCAACCAGGAGGATAACCAGTCTGGTGATGGGAATTTGCAGTTCTCAGAATCATGACCGTTCACCTTTTCCTCAGAGGACTTAAAAACCCATTTAGAGTTGGAGACTTGAACTGGAGGCCAAATGTTTGGAATTGGAATCGGCAGAGAGACTGCAGCATTTGGACCCTGAAGAACATGAGAAACAGCATCAACATGAGAGGGAGATGCTGACTCTTCGCCAGGGTCATGAAGGTAAAAGGGAAGGGAGTAACTGAACCCCAGAACCAATAAAAATTAGTACATTTCTTCCATAATTTACAGAGGTTGATAATTTTGATAGTTTTATTCATATATTTGAAAGAATATGTAAACACTATAATGCTAACCAAGGGCTTTTGGGTTCAGAACTGATCCTCTGTTCCAACTCGGCCACTGTACCAAGCTCGCATCAGCCAAAAAACTCTCATGCTAAGATTACACATAGTGCCTCTCTCCCCATTACCTCAGATTTCTTTTTCCACGTACTGGTCCGGGCATGTCAAGCCTTTCACTCTCAGCTAAATGGTTTTTGCTTGTTGATAAAACTTTGTATTGTTGTTGAACCTTTATCGTTCATAGATAAATACTTCTCGCTATCCCTTATCTGGTAAAGTGCCTCGTTCTTCCTCCCCCTTTACTGTTTTTTCTGGTATTTCTTCCTACCATCATTGATGGCTCCCTCCCTTACCCTCTGTGGTAGTCTCAGGATACCATTGTTGGTACCCTTTTCTTCCCTATTCTCTCTCTCTGTATATATATTAAAAAAAATGTGTGTGTTTTGACTGCCATATTGTTACAATTTTTATAGGTCTTGTTGATGCTGTGCATACCTCTCAACCTGGAAACATCAAAAATCTGGACAAGGCCCATGAAAAATAGGTACAAATCTGTACGCTGATTAACATAAAATTTGCATACATAATTACGTAACCTCACCCACTCCAATAGGATTGTTGGATACCAACTTTCAAATGCAAACTGAAGAACAGACAACCAAAATATGGCACCAGAGTCCCCCTGCAGCCATTCCAGTGTCCCATTACCTGGCTATTTCATCCATTTACCATAAACACTAATGTGTGCATACTGCTTTACTAATACGGTGATTATTTGGATTTTATTTTTACATTTTACAGCCCAATGCATAAACAATAGACATCTACTAAACAAAACAACACTGTCTCACAACGAAAATAGACTTGGCATTAAAACATCTCTGCCCTTGAAACTCTCATTCATTGAAACAGCATTGAAACCCACACCAAATTCAAAGAAAATGCATTTGGTCAGTGGTGGATACTGTTTTCAAATCACTGACCCCTTGCACACAAAACAAGAAACATACATGTTTTCTTTGACACACCTTCTTGACTTTAAATTATATTCCTTGTATAATACAGCACACTTGTTGGACTATAGGGCTTTTGCTTAGGCCAGGGATGTCCATTCCATGCCCCATCAAATGAATAGGTCAACTGGGTATAGCCAATGGTGCCATAAGGCAGGGACATATAGAAGTGGGGATGGGGGAAGTGATTTTAGGCCCGAGTGTAATTTGTAGTCATGCTGCTCAAAAGTACAGTCTACTCTGCTTGGATAGGGTGACTTACACCTCTCCAATTTAATACACTTCATATTCATGTACAAAATGCATAGCCCCGGATCACATAAAATAGAATTTGCACAACTGAGAATCACTCGGTTAAGTAGTTTGTACAACTTCATCACATGGAATAGAATTTACATGACTGAGAATCACCCAGTTAAGTTCATTGTACAACTGCTCACCTGAACACCCTGCTGTACTGCACAACTAAATAACACAGGCACCTTCAACAAAATGAAAAGGCACACACTACCCTCACACACACACACACACACACACACACACACACACACACACACACACACACACACCCTACTACTACATTCAACTTGCTTCTTTCCGTTCAGATAAATCCTTTCCATTTGACCAGACCTGAAACAGCCAGGAGGAACGAGCCTTCTAAATAAAATAAATTCTTGCCAAAGCGACAGGCGAGCATTCTAAATCCGTTCCACACAGCCAGAGCTTCTAAAATATTCAGCTAACAGCCAGGCGAGCTTCTAAATACAATAAATCCTTCAGCCAGGAGGAGCGAGCCTTCTAAATACAGCAGCTAGAGTTTCTAAATAACATAAATCCTTGCCGAAGCGACAGGCGAGCCTTCTAAATCTGTTCCTGCTCACAAAACATTTGAACCACATCTGGAAACCCGGAAATACATGCGTTGTGAGCTCAATTCAGACAGGATGGTGGTAGCCCTGATGTGCTGACGTCAAAAAAGTGAAAAAGTGCAAAAAATAAAGATATAAAATTGGAAATGAAGGGGTGCCACTCAGGAATCGTGGCACCCCATTATTTGGACCCCAAAACTCGGTAAAAACCGAGTAATTCAGGACAGTTGGGAGGTATGATACTGTGGTTTTGCAGGTGTAGTGGCCTTGACTTTGTGTAGATATGGCGGACAAGAAAGGGATCAGTGAGCCCGTAAAATGGCGAATTCGGGTGCACATTCCTCTTGTGTATATTGCTTGAATGTGCCTCATCTGACTGTTCAACCACCTTGTAATATTTGTGTGGGCTTTAGTACCCATACTCTGAATGGCGCAATAAACTTATTCTTAAAGGACTACTAAAATTTCCTTTCTCGGAGGCTCTTTCTGCTTCTGAGGGTTCTCCCCCTCCCAGATAAGATCACAAGAGGAGGAGCCATTTGGTTCCCTCTTCTCCTAAAGATCCAGAATCTACATCTTCAGAGCCTAGACCTAAATTGCCAAAATTGTCCTCTGTTCCCTTGGCTTCAGGGCTCAAAACCCTTTCTTTATTGACTATTGTGGAACTGACCCCGATTATGACTGCTAAATTACCTCCAACTGCATTGGCACTGGGACTTGAGTCTTCTACTTCGATGCTAACTACTGAACCGAGGTCTGATAAAACCTTTTCGGTACCGATTACTTCGGCTCCGATTTACCATGGTACCAACCATAACTACACCTGTCCAGATTCTCCCTTCGACCCCCCCCCCCCCCAAACAATGAGTCTCTAATCCTGGTCACTTCCCCCCCTCCCTACTGTATTTTCTACAGGTCCATCGACCTCGGTGTCTAAGGGAGAGCCCATATCATGGACCGGATACTCCCCGTCGATGGAGCCATTCTCAGGACAGCTGTATGGCCCCTGTTTTGAACATCCAGATTCCCAGTCGGGGATATCCACTAGATCCTCCAGGAGCCTATCAGAACTACACGTGGTCAGATTTGTAGATCAACTCTTGATGGCTAGTGGTTGTCTCCTCTTAGTAAACTCTCTATCTCATTTGGAGCACAGGGGTTCTCTCCACAAACTCCTGCTTATGCTCCTCCTTTGACCTCTCTCGGTCCAAAGCCATTTTCTCTGATGCCTGTCATGGTTCCAGCGGCATCCTAGTCTGTGGCACCGATGATCACCCTATGGATGTCTACTCCTTTGGAGCCGAGTCATCCTCTGGGTCGTGACTGGCTTGTCGGCACTGAGGGTCCTAGCCTGGCGCTGATTTTTTTCAACTGTACCATGTGCTATGGCCCCAGTGACTGTGGTGGCGCTGAGTCCCCTTGAGGTTCCTCTCCTGGCAGCAGGTCGGTTGTGACCCCAGTTCCGAGGTTTTCCCTCTTTGTTCCGGGCTCCCATCCCTCTTCGGGCAGACCTGCTTTTCAGGCGATGGAAAAGGCACTGGCCTCTGCAGGCACTCAGCTGGCCTCCAGGATTTGGAACACCATATGTACATTCCTCCTAGACCTCAGTTGGCACAGTCTGCCATGCCAGGACACCGAATACGGGAGCCGCAAGATACCCTTGAATAGGGCACCCTCTCTCCTGAGTCCTCCTTGGAAGCCCTCGTTCAGGAGGTTCAGAGGAAGAGAACGTGCAAGAGGAAGCACATAGACTACTCAGAAGAGTCTCTCCTGGAAGACATGGACTATGATTAAGGGGAATGGTCCCCAAAATCTCCTTCTGAAGATGTCTCCTTCGGAGACATCCTTGAAATTTTGAAACGGTAAGGAGATGGGAAGTCCTCAAACCCATCCCTCAAGGAGTCTTTGTTCTTGCAGGCCTTCCGTGCCTGGCCCTCTACCGCCTGGGTGACCCCCGCCTGCTGATGAGCTCATCTGGCTCATCGTGCAGTGTGCCTGGAAAAAGCCAGACTCCATTGAGCCTATCCCCCAGGGACCAGATAAACTCTTATGTCCCCAGAAGATAACCCTCATTGGTATAAAGGATTGCCTGTAGATGCTATGGTGGTGGCGGTGGTGGCAACAAAGAAAGAGATTGCCAGGGAGAGCCACACTGTTCATTCCCTGAACAAGGAGTCCTGGGCGGTGGACATAATAGGGAAGCAGACGTTCGCCTCTTCGACCTTTATCATTTGGTTGTTGAATTATCTGGCACATTTCACTAGGCTGCAGAGAAATCTCATCATGGAGTTCTTTGGAACACTAGCAGGAGCTGTATCTGACGAGGTCCAGGATAAGGTGGCCTTGCAGCTCGCAACCCTAGAGTCCATCTCTAACTCGTCCATGAGGTTGTTATCCCATGCAACCGAAGGGGCAGTTAGATCAGCGGGTGCAGGCGTTGTCATGAGACGTCACGCCTGGATGCGCCTCTGCGACTTTGCAGACCCTTTCAAGGCTTCCTTCCTCGATGCTCCAGTTGAGCCTTCCTCCATTTTTGGGTCAAAAGTGAAAGACATGCTAACCAGGTGTGAGCAGGCTGGTAAGACTCTGTCTGCCGTAGGTGTCCATTTTTCCAATCCCCAACAATACTTCTCTAGGAATCAGAGGAGTAGGAAAATGTGGCACAAGAAGTCCCGGGGTACTTTCTATGACACGCGTGGTGAGCATACCCCACAGGCAGAAGGGGTAACTCTGCGCAGACCCCCCCCCCTGCCCCAAAAGGGGCATCTTCCGGAAATCAGGGATCCAGCGATTCTTTCTCTGTCCAGCCCTACCAGCGCTCCTGAAGAGGGGCCTGATTGCTTTTCTCTGGAACTAATCGGTGGACGTTTCTCACTGCACCAACACGCCTGGCTAAATATCACCTCAGACTTCATGGTGCAGCAGATTACTACCAGAGGTTATCACATCCCCTTCAATCTTCACCCCAAATCTCCAAAACCTGTTCCTGACGTTCTACCTGGTCAAAGTGCGTCTGCAGCTCACGATGTTCTAAAGTGCTTCAAAAAGAGCCATCCAAATAGTCCCACCAGACCAGATAGTATCCGGGTTCTACTCAAGGTTCTATTTGGTGCCAAAAAAGACAGGGAACTGGAGACCCATTTTGGATCTCAGTATCTTAAACAAGTTTCTCAAGCAGACAAAGTTCCGGATGGTCACGGTTCAATCTATCCTTCCTTTCCTGGAAAAAGACAGTTGGATGTGCTCTCTAGATCTTTGGGATGCGTATTACCAGATAAAGATGGACAAGCAATCCAGAAGATTCCTCCACTTCCGACTGGGAGCTAATCACTACCAGTTTCACGCACTGCCCTTTGGCCTCTCTACAGCCCCCAGATTGTTTACCAAATGCATGGCAGTGGTAGCAGCTCACCTGAGACTGCAGGGATTCTGGGTGTTTCCATACTTGGACGATTGGCTCCTCACCACTCCCACCAGGTGTCTGCTGGTAATGGCATGACAGTACACGTTACTACAGGTACAGCGGTTAGGGATTTCTATAAATATGGAGAAGTCAGCTGAAACTGGCCCAGTCCTTGGAATTCATAGGGGCAACGCTGAACACACTATCTTGCACAGTCTCCCTACCTCAGCACAGATTGGAAAGACTTGTTTCTCGGATCCGAGCAGTACTCCCCCAGACAAGGTGCCTGCTCATGCAGTCCTTCAAATTGTGGGGTAAATGGCTTCAACAATAACAATTGTCCCGCTAGCAAGACTATATATGGAGAATACTTCAGTGACTTATATTAACACAATGGTCAATGTTAACTCCCCCGTTATCTTTTCAAATTCGTTTAACGAATCTATGCAAGAAGGACTTACTTTGGTGGATGCAGCCAGACATATCTCTATGGAGCCAACCTTTTTCGCCCCTGCAGCCCAAGGCCACAGTGATCACGGATGCTTCCCTGACTGAGTGGGGGTGGCAATTTCAGGGACAGACTGTCCAAGGCACTTGGTCATCACCAGAGGCCAATTTGTATATCTGTGTCCTGGAACGAAGGGCAGTGCTTCTAGCATTGTAAGCATTCCACCATGCCCTCCCATCAGGGACTTTTGCTATTCAGACAGACAACATGTCAGTGGGTTGGTGTATCAACAATCAAGGGGTAACCAAATCCTATCCTCTGTGCAGGGAGGGCATGAGAATTTGGCAGTGGGCGATAAGCTTCCAACTGCTTTCTAATAGCAATGCACATTCCTGGGGATTCCAACATGATTGCAGGCAAATTGAGCAGGTGTATTCTTCTACCTCACGAGTGGTCTCTCAATCCTGCAAATGAGTAGATAATATTCGATCATTGGGGCCAGCCTTGCTGTGACTTGTTTGCTTTGCCCATAAATCACAAGTCCAGAAGCTACTTTGCCCTAATCCCCCTTCAGGGGGAACCCCCGTGGGACACGCGCACACACGATTGGCCTATGGGACTGCTCTACGCCTTTCCCGTGATACCACTTATCCCACATTTCTTGAAAAAAGCATTTCGGTTAAGAAGCAAAGTAATACTCATTGCTCCTCGAAAAGTTTGGTTTCCCTTCCTATGGCCTCATCTAGTATGCAAACCATGGATTCTGGACCCAACTCCGGAATTACTGTTACACCCTCAAGGGCTACTCTACCCAGCCATCTCCAGCTTCAAGCTGACTGCTTGGTTCCTCCACTTCCAGTAATTGCCAGCCAGAAGAATCTTTTCTTACCTGTCTGTAACATTCTTTTGGGTTCTCATAAGCTCTCCACCAGAAAATTGTATCGTAATAAATGGAAGAGATTTGGTTAATGGGCTGTGATAATAACATAGATCCTGGTTCAGCCTCAGTTCCTGATGTACATCATTATCTCTCCGGCCTATTACAATCCGGAGTAGCAGCTTCTATAATTCTGGTTCACCTGGCTGCTGTTTCCAATTTTCACGATGGCTTCGGGGATGCCTCCTTGATTTTCTCATCGCCTATGCAAAATGTTTCTGAAAGGAGTTTCTCACATTATGCCCCCCCCCCCCCCCATTAGAGAACCTATTGAACCTTGGACTCTCATCCTTGTGTTGCAGGCACTAACTTAAGCTCCTTTTGAACCTGCAGCCAGTTGTGACATGAAATTTCTCTCGTGGAAGTCTCTTTTTCTGGTGGCTATTACTTCAGCATGAAGGATATCTGAACTTCAGGCCTTGTGTGTCAAACGTCCTTGCTTAACTTTTCACAAAGACAGAGTATCGCTTCGGACTAATTCTTCCTTTCTCCCCAAAGTAATTTCAGAGTAAACCATGAACCACACATTCGACTTACCAGTGTTCTTCCCTAATTTATCAAATAAAGGGGAGTACTGTCTCCCACTTACTGGATGTACACAGTTACGATTCTACCTGAACAGAACAAAATCCTTTAGGAAATCCTACCAACTTTTTATCTGTTATTCTGGGCCTAAAATAGTCAGTTTCCAAGATTACCTTGTTGAAATGGTTAAGAGATTACATATATTTTGTTTACCATCTTAGTAAATTGCCCCTGCCTAACAGAGCACATTCAACCAGATCTATGGCAACCTCTGTGGCCTTTCACTCTAACGCTACCATGGATGATATTTCTGCAGCAGCAACGTGGGCCTCTCCACATACCTTTATTAATCATTACAAATTGGATTTGGTCTCCAGGGAGAGAGCTGCCTTTGGCTCAGTGGTGCTCAGGAATATTCTTCCATAGGGCCTCCCAGGAAACTAGGTAGCTGGGGACTCTGTCCCATCAGTAAGGAATGAATGAAGATTGACAATGTCAGATAAAGGAGTTATGTCTTACCATAATGTTCCATTTGTGTTTATCTTCATTCATTCATTATGTCCCTCCCACCATCCCCCTCCAGAAGGCTCCTGGAGGTTTTTGGATATGGTTCTTCACCTGGTTTTAGGGTATTCTGAGCAGAAAAAAGCCTCTGCTTTTACGTTCTTGTGCAAACTTGATATGAGGTAATGGGGAGAGAGGCACTGTGGATAATCTTAGCATGAGAGTTTTTAGGCTGATGCGAGTTTGGTACAGTGGCCGAGTCGGAATCGGTGATCGGTTCCCAACCCATCAGTAATGAATGAGTGAAGATGAACCACACAGATGGAACGTTATGGTAAGACGCAACTTCTTTTTTCTAAATTGTCTGATATTGATTAAACTATGAAAAAGTACAGAAATGTTTACTTGGCTTTTATAAGTTAACACCTGGAGCTTACAGAAAAACATTTCGTGAGCATAGACACAAGGCAGATGAGTGTGTGTGATTTTATATTGCTGAGTTAAGCACTTTTCAGAGCTGGGTGAGTGGGTGTCAGGTCATCACTTTTAAAGGGTTGACAGACGTTTTGGTGAGGAAACAAGCCCTTGGCACGTTGCCTGAGGACATGAGAATCTGGTTGGCAGACAGAGTGTAACACTGCAGATGAGTTTGAGATAAAGGGGGATCTCTACTTAGCAAGCAGGGCATCACTGCATGGGAAAGGGATACCTAGTGCTGCTCATGGATGTAAGGGAACCCATGGTGGGCAGCCTAAACCATCCTAACAGATTCCACCAGTAGCACTAGAAGCCACTAGTTCAGGTTCATGGCCTGAATCAAGGGTTAAATGTTTTAAATGTAACCACTGAGGCCATGTGTCATGTGAATGTCCACAGAGGCAAGGTGGGGAGCCGGCCTGTGTGAATAACACTATGCTAGTGGTAAGTTCCCTGGAGACAACAGGGTTACCTAACTATTACAAGTAGTTGTATCCTATCTTAGTGGATTGAAAACGGGTCACTGCTAAGAGAGATACAGCCTCTGACATAACCATTTTGAAGCCTGTAGTGGTTAGATGAACAATACTTGCTTGAGCAGCCCACTCCAGTCAGAGCTTTAGGAAGGACCCCATTCCAAATGCCTTTGGCCAGGGTTCATCTTGAATAGGCAGGTGGAAAAGGAAGCAAGCAAGCAGGTGTATTTGTGGATATCCCTGCAGATGTCCTGATAAGGAATGATTTTGATAATGCAGTACCTGGTGTGCTTGCAGTTACACTGAAGTCAGACTTTGAGACAGACATGTGGATCTGGTAACCTGGGGGAGACCCAAGCAGACACCATACCTGAAGCCAGGGCTGTTGAGGTGGCTATTTCAGGGAGGGAGCTACCCTGTAGCAGTGAGCCTCAGCTGCTGGTTGGTATTGATGTTCCCTTGGACAGAGTGACTGAAAGGGCAGAGGTGAGTGGTAGTAACCAGGTTGGCAGTGAGGCACCACTGTCAGAGGTTACTAGATTTCCTGTGGAAGGGGAGCTGGAAAGAGTCACAAAAATAGAGCTGAGACAGGCTTACCTCTCAGAGCTTACATTGCAAGGCTTGAGGAGGGTAGCTAAGGAGGTACCGGAGTCTCAAGAAAAGGTGGAATCTGTATGCTAGGACAGAGGGTTACTGTATAGAGAGTGGACCCCTGAGGGTGGGCTAGGGGGTGAGGTAATACAACAGTTGGAAGTGGGAAGATCCTACCATCTGGCACTTCTAGCCATAGCCCTTAACATTCTTTTTGCAGGTCATATGGACATAAAGCTTACTAAGAGATGTATTAAGCATAACTTTTATTGGCCTGGGATTGTAAGGGATGTAACAGGATACTGCAGGACCTGTGAGCAGTGCCAAAAAGTAGGCAAGGCAGGAGACTAGGTCAAAGCTCCTTTGATGCCTTTGTCTGTGATTTAGGAGCAATTTCAGAGGGTAGCTATGGATATTGTGAGGCCTCTGAGTACCGCATGTTCCACATGAAAGAAGTTTAACCTGGTGTTAGTAGATTTTTCTACTAGATGCCGTAAGGTGGTGGCTCTGTCCTCTGTTGAGACAGAGAAGGTGGCAAGTGCTTTGTTAGAGATTTTCAGCAGGTAAGTTTCCTGAGAGAAGTACTGACTGACAGAGGTGCCAATTTCATGTCCTGCTGGCTCATCTGTGAAAGTGATGTGGGGTGTATCACATAAAGACCACCCCATACTATCCCCAGGGTAATGGTCTTGTGGAGAAGTTAAGCTCTACATTAAAGACCATGCTCCAGGCATTTGCAGACCAGTTTGAGAGAGTGGGACAAATATTTGTCCCATCTGCTGTTTGCTTACAGAGAGGTACCACAGAAATCCACAGGTTTTCCACCCTTTGAGTTGCTATATGGGCATAAGGTGAGGGGGCTTTTAGATTTGATTCATGATAAGTGGGAGGGTGTGTGAATCTCGCAAGGAGTCTCTTGTAGCATATGTCCTAAACCTCATGACAAAGCTTAGGGAGCTCATGGGCTTCCTCCAGGAGAACCTGGCAGGAGCCCAACAGCAGAAAAAGTTCTAGTATAACAGGAATACTCTAGCCCGAGAGTATGCTGTCGGAGAGCAGATTGATAGTTCTCATTCTTGTTGGACACAATAAGCTGCAGGCAGCTTGGGAGGGACCCTTCAACGTGGTAAGGAAAGTCAGTGATGTTAACTATATGGTAGAACTGCTAGGCAGGAGGCAGGGGCACAAATTGTACCATGTTAACGTGATGAAACCTTATCATGATAGGGAGGCCCTGGTGCTGCATATTTGCAGTGGATGGGAGGAGGGGTCTGAGGAGAATCTGGTGACTGATCATCTTAGTGAGGCTCAGACTGACACCTTAGTGGAAGGGGGTAGCAATGTCCCAGTGGCTATCCCCTGCCTAGGTTTGAGAAATTGGAGCAGTGTTACAGGAGTTTGGGGGCATGTTCACCGGGAAACCTGGATGCACCCACCTGATGCAGCACCATGTGGATTAAGCAGGCTTCTTACAGGGTGCCTGAATGAGTCAAACAGTCTCTGAAGGAGGAAATAGAGGAAATGTTGGAATTGGGGGTAATCAAGAAGTTCAGCAGTCCCTGGGCTTCCCCAGTGGTGCTGGTACCAAAGAAAGATGGCAACACCAGGTTCTGTGTGGACTACAGGAAACTAAATAGTCACACAGTCAGACAGTTACCCCATGCCTAGGACATTATGAAGCCTTAGAGCAGCTGGGTGGGGCTAAGCATCTGACCACTGTTGATCTGACCAAAAGCTACTGGCAGGTGCCCTTGATTCCTGCTGCTAGAGAGTTGTCAGCCTTTGTGACTTCTTTCAGATTGTACAACTTCACAAAGATGCCCTTTTGGATGAAAAATACCCCACTGACATTCCAGAGGCTGGTAGATCGTATCCTAGCAGGAGTAGGGGATTATGCCCTTGCTTACCTGGATGATATTGCCATTTACAGCCATTACTAGCATAAACACCTTTAGCATGTCCTGAGGTCCTGGGCAGAATGCAAAGGGCAGGGTTGACCATTAAGTCTAGTAAGTGTCAGATGGGTATGGCAGAGGTCTTTTACCTTGGACATAAAGTGGGGAGTGTTAAGATCAGGCCAAAAACCGCCAAAGTGGAAGTCATTCAGGCATGGCCTGCCCCTGTTACTAAAAAGCAAGTGGGAGCATTCTTGTGAACAGCGAGTTACTAGAGAAAGTTTATTCCCAATTATAGTACAACAGCTGCTGCATCACATACCTGATGAAGAAAAGCAGGCTAGACACGGTAATGTGGACCCCAGCCTGTGAGCAGGCATTCCAAAAGCTTAAAGGGGCTTTTGCAAGGAACCCCTGTTTTAGCCAGTCTGAATTACAGCAAAGAAGCTGTTGTGCAGGTGGATGCTTTGAATCATGGGGTGGGGGCTGTGCTCAGCCAGGTTTCCTCAGAGGGAGAAGAGCACTCAGTGCTGTATGTCAGCCATAGACGTCAACGTAGGGAGGAATGTTATGCAGCAGTAGAAGAAGCATGTTTAGCAGTAGTATAAGCACTGAAGAAACTCCAACACCATCTGTATGGAACGAGATTAACAGTAGTTACAAATCACAATCCCTTAACAGGGCTACATTGAGCCAGCCAGCAAAATGCCAAGTTGCTAAAGTGGAGCCTGTGGTTGCAGGCATATGATATGACAGTGCAGCACCTTAGTGGGGTTAGCAATGCCAATGCAGATAGGCTGTTAAGACAGGGTATTGCTCTGGGTATTCCTAGATAGGCTTATTCCTCTCAAGCAATGTTTCTCAAGGGTCAGTTGGAAAATCTAGCTTGTGTCTTCAAAGGGGGGGTGTGATGATGTGAGGTATTGCCAGCTATGCCAGGAGCAGTAGGGCAGTGGACGTGTAACATATGCCAGCACAGCTAGCTGGAATTTAGTAAAGAATTCAGTTATTTGAATATCAAACTGATTTGTACAGATGCTTGTGTTGAAAATGGATTTGAAAAGTTGCTTGTGTTTAAAAAAAAAAAAAAAAAAAAAAAAATGTACCAGCAGTGGGTCCTGACTTTATTGTAACTGAATCAGATATATATATATCGTAACAGAGGATACTGGAATAGAATAGGTTAAACTCCACTCCAACTAACTTTGGAAAATAGTAAGAAACTAAATTGCTTGGCCTAGGCTTAAAGACGTTATCTCACAGTTTTGAATGAAGTCGGAGACTCCGTGTCTGTAAGAAGCTTGGTTTATTAGTCTCTGTAGGAGGAGTAAAAGTTTGTAATTCTTTATTAACTTCCATAAGCTGCACCAGATCTGAGCAATGCACTTGTGTGTGTATTCTTGACATGTAGGTGCTAAATCCTGACAGGGTGACTGCGGTGGTGCAGCGGTTAGCGTTGCCGCCTCACAGCAAGAGGTTCTCCAGTTCGAACATCGACTGGGGTGCCTTCTGTGCGGAGTCTGCATGTCCTCCCTGTGGTCCCTTGGGTTTCCTCCGGGTGCTCCGGTTTCCTCCCACATCCCAAAGACATGCTGTAGGTGGATTGGACACTCTCTAAATTGGCCCTAGGTGTGAGTGTGTGCATGTGTGTGCCTTCTGGGCTCCGGGCTGGCAACTCGACACTGTAAAACTCCACTGCCAATCATGAGCAGACAGGTGATCTGCTGTGGCGACCCCTAACCGGGGAAAAAGCCGAATGAAGAAGAAGGTGCTAAATCCTGACCGTTTCTAGCAATGGGGGTTGCATTGGAACCAGATGTCAAATGACCAGATGTATGTGATGTAATTCTGTACAGAAATGTTTTAATATTAGGTGAGACAGAAGTCTCAGGGCAGTCTGCTTCTTGGAACCTGATATAGATCCCTCACCTACTTCATCTTGCCTTGCTCTATTAAATAAGTAGGAACAGTAATTCTCTAGATCAGTCAGGAAAATATAGTGATAATAGTTATGTATTGGTTTTCTGTAACTGTATGAATCTTTCCAGCTGTGTTAATTGTAATATTTCCTGTGATTGAAACTTTGGCATTAACTGTAAGTAGATATTTCATGTTTTCATTTTCTTTTATTATTCATTAAATATATTTAAACTTTTCATTGTGGCTGGTCTTTTGGAGAATACTTTAATCTTTGAGAGTACTTGCATTTATTGGTGACACTGTCACTATGACAGAGAGGGAGGACATCAAATTGGACATTGCCCAAGGGGTAGAAATGCTCCACATACTCATTTTCAAAAGGCCCTTCTCTAAGAAATCCTTTTTTTCACCCCTGAGAGTTTGCCCAACTGCCTTACTCTGGAGTCGGTCCTGAGCATTTTTCTTTGCACCCCTTTGCCTGGTAAAGCATAACAAACTCCTGGGTGCTAGACACTATTTCCAGAGGCTATATAATTCCATTTTCCCTTCCCTCAAAATTAAGGAGAATAGTTCCCAATGTTTCACCAAGCTGCAGGAACTAGCAGTATCAGAAATTTCAAAGCTGTTAGAGTCATCCAGCTGGTCCCCAAAGGCCAACAAGTCTACTCAAGCTTCTTTTTAGCTCCAAAGAAGACAGGGGACCTTGGACCTGTTTTGGACCTGAGCTGTCTAAATCAGTTCGTGAGACAGATAAAATTCTGGATGGTCACAGTTCAGTCCATTTTGTCTCTGAAGGACATTTGGATGTGCTGAGTAGATCTCTGAGATTTCTCAGTTTCCAGTTGTTAGCCATTCATTATCAGTTCAGAGGTCCATCCTTCGGTCTCACCACAGCCCCCAGGGTGTTAATGGCAGTAGTAGCTGCATGACTCCGTCTGGTGTGGATCCAGGTCTTCCCATATCTAGACTATTGGCTTCTAACAGCTACCTTGAGTCTTATGTTGTGTCAAGAGACCACTTACAGCAGTTACTTCAGAGGCTTGGTATCACCTTCAGTTGGGAAAAGTCAGCTCACCCTTAGTCAAATTCAAAAACTAGAGTTCATCAGATGCCACTTAAATACAGTCTCTCAAATAGTTGCCCTACCTCTTTGCATAGCGCTTTCTGTCTGGATGACAGCTTCAGGTCTACTAAGGCATCTTTCTCCCTAAACAAGATTAATACTTCAGATGTTAGGCCTAATGGCATCCATTGTATTATTGATACCCTTAACAAGATTCGACATGAGAGTTCTTCAGTGGACACTAGCTGGTCAGTGATCTCAGAATCATCACCCTCTCCATGCAAAGATGAGGATCACTCCATTTTGCAGAAATCGTGTGTCATAGTGGATAACTTCCCCTTCTCTGTCAGAACGGCCCAACTTTGACCATGAATGCTTCCCTTACAGGTTGTGGGGGGCATTTTCAGAGAAGAACTGTCCAAGGCTGATTTTCACAACCAGAGGCGAAACTTCACATCAACATTCTGGAGATGAGTGGTTCTCCTAGTGCTGCAGACCCTTCAGGATACTCTCCCTAGAGGTGTGATAACCATTCAGACAGACAATATGTCAGTAGTGTGATACCTAAATGAACAAGGCAGAACATGCTCTTACCCATTATGCCAGGAGGCCATGAGGGTATGGCAGTGGGCAGTGGCTTCACATTGTTTTCTAATAGCAATGCGCACACCCCTGGGAGTTCCAGTGTTCTAGTGGATAGACTGAACATATCTATTCTGATGCCTCACGAGTAGTCCCTAAACTCCGTAGTTGAGGCAGAGATCTTCAGATGCTGGGGGCAGCCTTTCTACAAATTCTTTGCATCTTATCCCAACAACAAATGCAACACTTCTCCCTGATCTCTCTACAGGGACAATCACTGAGGGACTCTCTTGTCCATCATTAACCCCAGGGATTCCTGTATGCCTTTCCTGTCCTTCCACCAATAAACACATTCCTCCAGAAAACAAGGATATGCAAGGCTGGAGTAATCCTCATAGCCCCCTTTTGGCCTCGCAAATGTCATTTCTCCTTCTTGTGATCTCTACTAGTTCATCCTCCGTGGGTGCTGAACCATTTCCCAGATGTTCTGTCTCATCCTTCTGGCTTGTCTTTTCTGGAACAGAAGTCCATGAAACTAACTACATGGCTTCACAAAAAGTTTCCACCACTAAATTCTACTGTAGTAAATGGAAAATATTTTCTGTGTGGGCAAATTCTAAAGGTATAGATCTAGTTTTGTCTTCAGTTGCTACCGTCTTGCAGTTCTTTTCAGAATTGTTTCACACTGTCTCCAGCTATTCCACCATCAAAGTACAGTTAGCAGCCATCTCCAATTTACATTTAGGCATCGACCATTCTTCCAGTCTCCCTTAAAATTTCAAAAGCCTTCTGAAAGGTTGCCTTCCTTCTCGGACAACCTATTAAAGATCTGATGCCTCCTTGGGACATTACTCTTATGCTGCAAACTTCGACATGACTACCCTTTGAACCAGCAGCAAGAGCAGATATCCCATGGAAAACTATTTTTCTGATAGCAATTACATCAGCCAAGAGAATTACATAATTAACAAGGTCTTTCTGCTAAATCTCCGTTTTTGACCATTCATAAGGATGTGATTACTTTGAGAACTAAACCTTCCTTTGTAGCGAAGGTGGCATCCAAATCTAACTTAAATCAGTCTATTCATCTACCACTTTTCTTCCCAAAATTTTCTAATAAAGGGGAGTATGTCTTAAATACACTGCCAGTTACATTTTTACTTAAACAGGACAAGACCCTTCAGAGACTCTGATCAGTTGTCTTTCTCAAAGCTGAAATTGGGGAAAGCAGTTCTCAGAGTTACTCTATCCAGCTGGCTCTCAAAATGTATTTCATTTGTGTATACAAAAAAGGCTTACCATTATTGTCCAAACCAAGAGCACATTCAACCTGAGCAGTAGCTACATTAACAGTATTTGCTAACAGATGTCCTACTGACAACTGCGTAGCAGCTACTTGGTCAGCATTACACACTTTTATTCCCCATTACAAATTTGGATGAACATTCATAATCTTGTTTGTCCTTTGGCTTCAGCATTCTCTGGAATGCTCTTCTATGAATCCATCCAGGTTTTATTGCTTGGTAGACTGTCCCACAGTTGAATCAGACAAAAGTAGACAACATTGGATGTGAACGTTGTGTATCTACCATAATGATCAATTCATGTCTTTGTCCAGTTCAACATCCCTCCCACAACCCCCTCTAAATTATCCCCTTATTCTGGAGGACCAGGTTAGGATTATAATTATTTCTTTCAGGAGCTTATACTAGGTTTCATAGCCTTTGGATAGGTTACTATGTTGCCTATTCATAGAGAAAGCATTGTTAGCTTTTAGTATTGTCAACATGTAGGCAATGTAAACTCTATCTGAGGTGTTGAGGTGGAGTGCAGAGGATTATAGTAAAATGAGGAGTCTGAGCTCTGGAGCAGTCTTAGTAGTCAATGCAGAGGTCTGATCCAACAACCTGCATTTAAACCAGATGAAGGGCAGACAACGTGAATCTGTTACTATGGTAAGTACATAACTTTCATTTTCTTCACAATTGACCACCCTTTAGTCCCTGTCGAATGCCTCCATGTGGCTGAACTCCCACACCATGGAGGATGTTTCTAAGGTTACAGGTTCAGTCATTACCATTAGAAGCCATGCCTGGATGAGCTTTTGCAGCTGTGGAGCCCTTCAAGATATCCTTCATTAATGCATCCTTTGATAGATCTCCTTTATTTGGACCCAAGGTTAGAGAGAGACTCCAGGAGTGAGCGGGATGGCAAAACTCTGTCTGCCATAGGGATATGGAGTTTTACCCCTCAGAGGACCTTTTTACGCAACCAGAAAGGAGGTAAAAAGACGTGGTTCCAAAAATTGCAAGGGATTTCCCTGAATTCTTATGGAGAGCCCCCCAATAGAGTTGGGGGGGACGATAATGGCGGACATCGCCCATGTGGCAGAGAAGGCCCACAAAACCAAGACTTCAAAGGTCCTTTTTCTGAGCAGCCTTTCAGTGCTCTTGAATGGTTGCCCCAAGTGTCACAAAGATGGCAAGAATAATGGTTTGAGCTAAGAAAAAATATTACGTAAATGCTGGGATTATATCATTCGAAAGGCAGGAGTAGATTAGGACTTGCATGCTCATAGCATAATAAGAGGGAAGATAGATGAAGAGATAGTAGAAGAAGCCATAATTGCTAAATAGTTGTTTAACCATGGAGATGTAAAAAAAAAAAAAAAAAAAATTCCTAACTGAAATTATATACGGTTAGAAAGTTATTGACAGATGTAACTATTTTAATATAATACATGCCTTCATGACATCTTGGGATAAGTGTTGTAGAACATGATGGGTTAACATCTTCACAGGAACTAGCTGGAACCACTTAAATTGGACAAAGTAGACATTTTTCATCCATTGGTATAATACTATATTAGTACAAACTTTCTTTTAAAGTTTAAATATGCCTTCTCTCTTTAGTATTAGCTGAACTTAGTACAAGTTCTTACATATTAGTCTTTATACTTAAAAAATATATTGTCATGGTTGTGTATTTTTGTCCAACTGTTTTAAATAAAGTAATTACAGGCGATGGAGAGGTTATGTGGTATTTTTCAGTGTGATTGAAACATTTGTGAAGTTTAATAGGGATTAGGTGATGTTCTTCGTGTTTCACTGTTGCAGTCATTACATTTGGGTAATCTGCTGGCAGGTTGCCCTCAGTCGGCCTGAATTCCAAAGTCTTGGGTCCTGCGTCGGTTGCTGTCACCTCTTCCATGACGTCAGGTCGTCAGGGGTATAAAACATGCAGCCGACGCTATTTTCTTTAGCCTTTCTTGCTGCGCGGTGCCCGAAGCAGAAGCATTTCGCAAGTGCTGGCCGGCCGACTATTGAAATATTCGAGTTTGAGTTTCAGAACCAAAGTCTTCACTAAAGCTAAGTACCCTGTTGGGGAAACTTTTTTCTTGCTCCATTCCGATGTCAGAAAAAGTTAATTGTATTACTTGTGGGAAGCAAATACCTCATAAGGATTTCCATTTATACTGTATTCCTTGCCTAGGCCCTGATCACAATTTTGCCTGGCTGTCGGTTTTGTGCTAGATTTAACCAACGCACTATGAAGCGTCGGTATATTTTTGCTGCAAAGTATTTTGGAAACTGATTTAACTACCCAGAAATGTCGTTGGATAGCAATCCAACTACCGGAGTACATAAAAACCGCAAAGAAAAGGACAGAGAGAGACAGTCTAGGTCCAAAACTGACGAAGCTTCTCCTAAGCCAGTTGCCGGTTTGCTGGTACTCAGTGAGGCGCTTTTGCAGCCCCTGATACCCGCTACTTTCGAGTCACAGGCCGCCTACTGACACCCATGTGGAGTCTGGCATGCCGCGAGATACCCAAAGTATTGGACCGACTGATGTATCTCTCTCGGATGGGTCCGGAGCCGCTGAGCAGGCACCGGCGTCTGAGGGTGTATTCAGGCCTCTACATTTGTATATCAAACCGACGACAGCTGCAAAACCAAAGACAAAAGCAACTTCTAAAACTAAAAAAAGAAGCATGAGCCACGTGCACAGACCTGTATGCTTAAAAATCGGATGATAAAAATGGCTGAAGACCTTATTACCTTGATCAGGGGTACCCATCCCCCTCCAGGTAAGAGGCCTAGGCAAGACGCTGATTATGAATCTTCAGATCGTTTCTATTTCTTCTGATTTCTTTTGATCAGGAATTATCTATACCTTTCTAGGAGGATTCAGATGCAGATGAGTCTATACAATCTGCATCACCTCCTGAGGATTATTTATTTGGAGAAACCTTGCGTACTTTGAGGGAGCATTTTCACTGGGAGAGTCAAGATTTCTCAGAATCAAAAAAGAGGCTCAGGGATTTCCTTCTTCTCCCTCAGCACAGGCCTTTAGGCATGCCCCCTGTTTTAGACATTGTGGATGATGTGTTTTCGGAGTCAAGCTTGACCCCTGACTCCTTAGATCCGGCTCCCAGCAAGCCTGACAGATATTACAGGGTCCTTGACATACATTTTTATTTAGAAACCCTGCTGCTGATCGTGAAACTATTTCACAGGGTCCAAAGGGAGTTAAGGGCTCAACAGCAAAAAATCCTACCCCCTCTGACAGAGATTTAAGGGCACTGGATAGATGGGGGAAAAAGGTTTATACATCTGCAACCTTGGCAATTAGGGCCTTAAACTGTCAATTTCATATGCTCAAGTATCAACAACATGTTATGGGATTGCTGAAACAGAAAATGATGTTGATTTCTGAATGTGCAAAAAATAAAGAATTGCAGAAATTATTGCATGCAGCTGAACAGGTTGGAAAGCATACTTTGCAATGTGGTTTTGTTTCCTTAGAGGCCTCCTGCAGGGCCGCAGTTACTGGATCTGTGATTAGGAGGCATGCCTGGTTAAAGGAACAGAATTTGCCTGATCATGTTAAAGATACATTGCTAGATGCACTTTTACAGCATGATACTGTGTTTGGTATTAAGGCAGAAGAGGTTTAAAAGAAAATTGAATACAAAGCTAAGTCTATGCAAACTGTAAAAGACTTCTTACAAGTGCAGCCACCAAGATTCAGTAGACACTGGCCTACAAAAAATTGGTCACTTCCTATGTCAGACAGAGCTGAAAGGGGCAAATCCAGATGCCCTAAGGGTTCCAGATACCAGGCGCAGGATTCATACAGGTCAAAGCAATGAGGTGCTTCTACCTCCAAATCAGGAGGAGATAAAGCGCAAACCTACAGAAAACAGTCCCAATGACTTCCCTCTACCTGCACCAAGCACTTATCTTTTGGCAGCACACTTAGGGGGAAAATTAGCATGTTTTGCTCAGAATTGGCAGTTAATAACCCAGGACAAGTGGGTGCTAAACATAGTATCACAGGGATACAGATTCCATTTCCATACTCTGCCAATGGCAAACAGTTGGCCAGACCTGCCAAAAAATCAATGGGCAGAGGCACAGAAACAGGTTACATCCCTCATGGATAATGGGGGCCATTCAGCCAGTGCCAGAACAGGAAAAAGGACAAGGTTTTTACTCAAGACTGTTCTTGGTACCCAGAAAGGACAAGGTCTGGCGGCCAATACTAGATTTATCGATTTTGAACACCTACCTGGACATTCCAAAATTCAAAATGCTGACTTTGCAGCAGCTCCTGCCCATGCTGGGCAAGAATGCTTAGCTGGTGACATTAGACCTAAAAGAGGCATACCTGCATGTCCCAGTAAGACAATCATGCAGAAGATACCTCAGAGTCAAGGCTGGCTTAATGCATTACCAATTCTCTGCACTGCCCTTTGACTTATCTACTGCGCCCAGGGTCTTTACAAATTACCTGGCACCAGTAATTGCATTTTGCAGACAAAGAAGTATTCAAATGTATCCTTACTTGGACGACTGTCTCATTCGAGCAGAGAACAAAGGACATTCTTCTTCAACACCTGGTGTTTGTGAGAAGGCTTCTAACATGCCTAGGGTACACAATAAACGAAAAGAAATCACAACTGGTACCCTCTCAAAAGATAACATTCTTGGGTGCAAGCTTGAATACAACTGCCCAGATGGCTTACCTCACACCAGACAAGCAAAGGCAACTGACTACTTACTTCAAACTGATGGCAACAAGAACCCAGTTATCTGCAAGACAAATTCTGCAGGCTTTGGGCTTCATGGCATCCTGCATCCTACTGATTTCATATGCAAGACTGCATATGAGGAAACTTCAGTGGTACCTAAAAAGTTTATGGAGTCAACTTTGTCGCAGTCTGGAAACAATGATTCCTCTCATTCCCTGCCTACAACAGGAGTTTCTATGGTGGGCAAGGGCATGTCACCAAAACATGGGACGGACCTTCACTCTACCCCCTGCCAGCCAAACCTTAACAAACGCATCAGATTATGCCTGCGGGGCCCACATGGCAGGAAGATGCATTCAGGGCATATGGACCCCAAAACAAATGCATCGACATATCAACCAGAAAGATGCTAGCTGTTCAAAATGCCCTAACAGCCTTCAAGGACTTACTTCATCCAGGACAGTTACTGATTAAAGATGGACAACACCACGGTCATGTGGTATATAAACAAGCAGGTGGGCACACACTCATACCCCCTTTGCAGATTAGCCATGGCACTGTGGGACACAGCTTTGACTTACCAAATACATCTTCAAGCTCAATTCCTGCCAGGAAAGCAAAATAGTCTGGCAGATGAATTTAAGCAAAACCTTATGGATCCTCACGAGTGGAAACTAGATCCACAAGTCTTCAGCACGATAACAAAGAAATTTGGGAGCCCAGACGTAGATCTATGTGCCTCTCCTCAAAATTATCAATTGAAAATATTCTGCTCAAGGACTTATCACAGGCAAGCATGGAAAGTGGACACCCTATCCTTCAGTTGGAAAAACCTATCAGTTTACGCTTTTCCTCCTCTGCCTCTTCTTCCAAAGGTTTCCTAAAAGTCAGACAAGAGAAACCAAAGATGATACTAATTGCCCCGGACTGACCCCGCCAATACTGGTACCCAGTCCTAAGGAACTTGTCTCAATACCCAGCTTGGACCTTACCTCAAAGACCTCAACTACTGTCCCAGCAAATCAATCAGATTCTGCACAATCCTCTCCAGACACTGAACCTGCCAGCATGGCTGATCATGTAGTTATGCAAACAACACCTCTCAGTAAAGCTGTGATGGATGTCATTTTGGAAGCCAGAAGGCCTAGTACCAGAAAATCTTATGCTGACAAATGGAAGAGATTCTGTGCTTGGAATCGAGCACAAGGAACTGATACAGCAGAACCAAATATTCCTCAGATATTACAATACTTAACTGAGATGCTTGACAAAGGGCTATCTTTCTCATCAATTAAAATCCATGCCTCTGCCATTTCGGCTCATTACAATACAGAGTCACCAATCTTTTCTCATCCTTTACTAAAGCAGTATCTTAGAGGAGCCAAAAATTGAAGGCCTCCTAGAAGATCACCAATACCTGCATGGGACCTCAATTATGTGTTGGAAAAGCTCACCCTGCCTCCATTTGAACCAGCTGCTACCACAGATATAAAGTTTTTATCATGGAAAACTGCTCTGCTACTAGCAATTACTTCAGCAAGAAGAATTTCAGAGCTATAGGCCCTCATGGCTGTAAAGCCTTTTATCATATTTTACCCAAATAGGGCGTCTCTGAGGACAAATCCTACATTTATGCCTAAGGTGGTTTCCAATGTGGCTCTTAACCAAACTATTCATCTGCCAACGTTTTATCCAAATCCGCAGAACAAGGGGGAGAGAATTCTGCATTCCTTGGACATACACAGACAGCTAAGATTCTACTTGAACCAAAAAAAGATGGAAAAGCAAGCTAAAAATAACAAAACCAAACCAAAAAGCGTGCTTGGAAAATCCAAATGAAGGTCTGAAACACAAATGACTCCTTTATTCAAAGCGAGTGTAAAAGCAACGGTCCGTAACGCCAAAAGGCTTAAATCCACAAAAGCATTAATGCCACAGAAGTTGCGTATGTTTTGGAGTTACGGACTGGTTTTAAGATTCTACTTGAGCAGGACTAAAGCTCTTAGAAAAACTGAGCAATTACTAGTGACATATGCTGCAGGATCAGAAGGAAAGGCTATTTCAAAGTGGGTAAGCCACTGCATTCGTTTCTGCTACTTACACCATGGTAAACCTGTGCCCAAGGGCATTAGGTCTCATTCCACCAGAGCTGCAGCTACTTCAGCAGCCTTTCTCAGAGGAGTACCAACCAAAGACATGCTAGAGGCTGCTACTTGGAGTTCTGTTCACACCTTTACAAAGCATTATCGTTTGCCTCTCTACTCTTAAGTCCAGGGCAGGCTTTGCCACTGCAGTTCTGCAGGGCCTTATAGCCACACCTAATGCTGTTTAGCTCCAGCCACCCAACTGTAGGTTTGGGATTCTACCCAAATGTAATGACTGCAACAGTGAAACACGAAGAACATAGTACAGTTGTGTACACTTACCATAAATGTAGATGTTCGAGTGTATTCACTGTTGCAGTCCAGGTTACCCTCCCGCCATCCCCCTTTCATTCTGGAGTTTATCTTTCCTTCTCTATCTTCTACAACCTATGTGGTGTATTTGCTTGTAGATGAAGGTAAAGTTTATATTGATGCATGTATTTATATATACATATTTTTGCTACCTTTTTGGAGGCACCTGACATCTGGGGCAGGAAAAACTAAAGAAAATGTCGTTGGCTGCATGTTTTATACCCCTGATGACCTGACGTCATGGAAGAGGAGACAGCAACCAACGCAGGACCCAAGACTTTGGAATTCAGGCCGACTGAGGGTAACCTGCCAGCAGATTACCCAAATGTAATGACTGCAACAGTGAATGCACTCGAACATCTACATTTATGGTAAGTGTACACAACTGTACTTTGTGGGTCACTTAACTTTTTTCATTATCGAATGCCTGATGGAAACTGAAAGTATGGTTGAATAGTTTTCTGTATCAAACTATTAGGTTTCTTTATCATTGTAATTAATGTTTGGAACATGTTCCTAAGGAATTATTTTCTAGTGATTTGTTATGCAATTTTTAAAACTCACAGGACTGGTGTTAAGTGTGTGCTTTTTAATCCAGTACTTTGAAGTAAACAGGGCTGTACCTATTTTTTCTAGATCGCCAATCACAGTGGCTATGTGCAGGTTGACTGGAAGAGAGTTGAGAAAGATGTAAATAAAGCTAAAAGACATTTGAAGAAACGAGCCAATAAAGCAGCTCCAGAAATCAACAACTTTATTGAAGGGGTACTTTTGTTTTATTTTCTAATTTGTTTGTCATTGTAAAGAGTGTTGAAAAAATGATTTAAGCAGAGAATATGACATTTAGTGGTGCAATCTTAACATATTTTTATGCAAACAAGTTTGGCATCCTGTTGCTGTTGAAAATTAAGGCAATGAAAACTGATTTGTAGTGGTGCTGTGTGTGTGACACTTTGTTATGTGAGAGGTTTGGCATTTTGTTACTGTTCTTTTAGTATTTAGCTTAAAGGTAACGTGCAGAGATTTTTGTTACTATTCCTTTTACTATATTTGTGCTGTCATGATGTAAAGTGGGCTTTCTGATTTATAAAATAACATTTATTTAGTTACTGCAGTGGAACTATGCTTAAGTATAGTAAACTTGTGTTTGTATAGCTGTCCAGTTGCTTCCTGATTTCATGTCATGTGACCAAGCATTCTAATGATGCAGTTGTTAGTATATACATTTTGATAGTCTGCAGTGAGTAGTTGTAGACAATTGTCATGTACATTATGTAAATATAAAATGTAAAAATATCAACTTTGTGGTCTTTAGCAGATTTCAGCGTACAACTGCAATATTATCAGTCGGACAGTAAATCCACCATTAAGTGCAATTGTATTCAAGTTAAAGCAAATTAGAACAGAATAAGATTCCTTGTAAAGTATATAATGACTGATATAAAGTATTGTAATATAGCTTTAACATTAATAGTTGCCTACCATTGAAAAATAAAAAGCATTGTATGCTTTACAAGGAATCTTAATCTTAATAAGCACAGTTCCACTTCAGTGTACTTAATTAAATTTTTATTTGCATATTGGATCAGGTGAGAAGGTAAGAAATGTGGAAATGCATAACTATAGTTGCCAGGTATAGAAAACTCCTGGAATAACCTCATGTTGATCAGGATCAAATGCTGGAATGTTTAAGGAGAGGTGAATTCAAACCAAAAGATGAAAGGTTAATATTGGCAGCCCGAGATAGTGGACTATGTACACGTTGGTTTACAAAGTCCATTGAACATGTGGGAGAAACAGACAAATGTAGGTCTTGTAAAACAGATTTGGAAACAGTTGCACACTTTGTTGCTGGTTGTGATATACTAATGGCAGAGGGACTATGTACTGAAAGGCATAATCATGTGGCAAGACAATTACACTGGGATTGTGCAAACATTATAATATTGAAGTATTGTTGAAAACAATGGAAATCTGAGCCACAAAGCATCATAGAAAATGATAAAGTCTACATCACATGGGATCACCCATTATACACAGTTCAAAAGATAGCTGGGAGAAAACCAGATGTAGTGGTCTATGAAAAGAAGACAAAAGTAGCAGTGATCATTGAAATTTGCTACTCCCAGTGACTACAGTGTCTTGTGTACAGAGAGATACAGTCATAAAATATCAGGATTTGTAGGTAAAAACAAGAGCAATAGAAAGATTCCCAGACCGTTCTAATGGTAGTAGGAGCAATGAATCTTATAAAAAGGAATCTACAATCATATGTGGATATGTTACCGATACATGTAACTTCGTACGAATTGCAGAAGGAGTCATTACTGAGCACATTGCGGGTGCTGTGAAGAGCACTTCTGGTTGACATCAAAGGTAGAAACATTACTAATTTCATTAACTTTTAATCATACTTTGACTTCGGAATGGAGTCTGTCCCTGTCATGGTATTAGAAACCCAAAAGATTTGGAGAAATTAAAAAATAGTGACTATGTATATTAAGTGATAACTACTATATAATCAGAAAGCTCACTTTACATAGTGAGAGCATAATTACAACAAAAAGAATAGTAACAAAAAACTTGCACATTATCTGAAGCAATCTAGCACAGACTGTCTAGGAATAGATTATGCAGCACATGTCAATTAGCATTTTTCTTAAGCTGTACTTTGAGATGGCAAAAATGTCGTCATGACTAGTTATTATTACCGTGTTTATGTGAGGGGAAAAAACATTAGTGTTTACTTTCAAAGTAAAATTTTCTAGAGGCAATTTGGGCATAATAAAAGTGATCAAAATATCAGACTGATGAGTTTCCCATGCAGTCTGCCAAACACTGTCCTGTGGCAGAATAAGTTCATATATATTATATTAAGCAGAAGTGAAAGACTGAACAGCAAAAAAAAAAAAACTTCTATGCCATGCGATTTTTATAAAGACATGTTATAGACGGGAATATTTATTTTGATTTACATTTTGTTGTTTTACCTTTGATTTTCACTGTTTGTTGTTAGAAAGGCATTGATTTTAAACAGGCAAATTATATCCATCTCAAAAGGCCTAGTCAGATATAAATTTGCAAGGACTGTAGAGAGGACAATCCAGAGTTTATTTGAAACAATCGTGTGATTTATTGATCCTAACTGTTATAATGAGGTGTGATTGCGAGTGATGGTGAGCAGAAATTACTGTGAGATGTAAAGGAAATGCAGCATTTGTGTGACTAGCACAACTGGTGCAGTAGGTCAGACTGATAAACTTCAGTGTACTTTTAAGTATTTAGTTTCATATTGTTTGTTTGATTTCCCCATAGAAGTTGACTTCAACATTGGCATAAAATTCACATTTTATTATTCCTTTCTTTTAAGCATCTTTATTAATTTGTCGCTTAAATTGTATTCCTTAAATGAGTATGCCATTAATGATTTGCTAAAGCATGAGTATCTTGTAGACTACACTAAATGGTGTGTATATTTAAAGTTAACTTTTGTTCTGTATTCCTCTTGCCGAACGTTGGATGATTTGCTTACCATTGTTAGCAGTAAATGTAGACTTACTAATAATGATTGCACTTGTGCAGTTGGCACAGTTTGGAAATTGTTGCATTTGGTAATTGATGAGGTAGTGTTACGGAAAGTGTGGAAATAAAACACATTTAAAAAAGCAAGTGTCTGCTAGTAAATATCACTCAATCCTTATTAAATGTGATCCTACCAATGACATCAAGGATTCAGAGCATGTAGAAGAAAAAAAGTAAGAAATTCATAACAAATGAGAAGAAAAACTGATTAACGTCTATAATGCAAAGTGAATTTATACTGAAAAGAACATTGCTTTGTTATGTAACAAACAGATTACAGGGAATTATAAAATTGTCCAATCAAAACATTTAGTCTACAGAAAAGGACTTACTTTTTCTCAACATGTAAGGTACTAAAAATAGGCAAGGGGCAGGTGAAAATGAATAAATCAGAACTGAACTTCAAAGGATTGAAGAACATTATTGCAAGAAAAAGTGGAGAAAGACTGACATTGGTAAACCTGGCTCATGCTGTGGAAGTACAAAGACAGCTGTATAAGGATTGTATCTTGCAAATGTAATCATCAAAGGACACAGCTGGATTAATAAGACTAATTGTGATGAATATCATTCCCCTCTAACAACTGGCAGAGCAGATATTACTGAATTAGAAGCTGGAGATGCTTCTGAACTGGTCAGAAATTATATGTTTGTAATTGGAGATTCAATTGTTAGAGGAGCTGATGCTTTCAAATGGTGATTTGCTTGTCTAGCAGAAATAAATGATGTGAGAATGGCCTTAAAATGCCTTAATCTAAGGAAGTATGGAGGTGTTTCTGTTGTGATGCAAATTATCCCATCTGCAAAGAGTTTGACTGTCATTAGGGAACTTACAGCCCTCTTAGCATAGTTTACAGGTGTTAGAACATTTCACAAATCATATGTACAAAGGAGAGTCAGGTCAGCATGAATGAAAATATATTTTGGGTAAATAACTACATAAAAAATGTCACATTAAAAAATGGAACTGTTTAGAGCATCCAAGCCTAATTTTGGGAGCTTGTCTTTAGACAGGTTGGAGTGCACTTGCCAAGACAAGGGAAGAGAATTTTTTGCAGCAGATCTATTGCAGTATTTGACTAACACAAGACAGGATTTTTGCCAGATTAGAAATTTTAACAGTTTACAGATAACAACATAAGTGTAGCAAGAGGTAATCTGAGGAGTGTTATAAAGGAGAGTAAGAGGGAATATAGCAGAGAGGTACAGAGCCACTTTGAAAACATGAAGGATGCATAGAGACTATGGCAAGGCATATGGGAGATCAAGACTACAAAATCAGGTCAGCACTTTGTGAGGACAGCATCAAATTCCTGGACAGTTTGAACATCTTCTTTGGTAGATTTCTGGAAAGAAACAACAGGTTGGCACTAAAGCTACCCACTGATGAGAAGGATGCAGTACTCAGCCTCAGCACAGAGGAGGTAAGAAGAGAGCTAAGGAGAGCGAAACCCAGGAAGGCTGCTGGCTTGGACAACATATGGGGAAGGTGTTAAAAGGTGGTACTGATCAACTCTGCACAGTACTCTAGGAAATGTTTAACATCTCTCTTGCATGGCAAAACTACCCTTATGCTACAAGGAAACTAACATCATCCCACTACCTAAGAAAACCACTCTCTCTCCAACCCAGATGACTATAGACCAGCTGCTCTGACATCCACTGTTATGAAATGTTTTGAGCGGCTGATCAAAAAGCATCTTTGATCATGCCTACCTCCTGATTTTGACCCTTTGCAGTTAACATACAGAGCTAAACAGTCCATGGCTGATGCCATATCAGTAGCACTGCAAATCTCCCTTGAGCATTTAGAGGGCAGACAACTGTGTGAGGATGAGGATGATGTTCATAGACTTCAGGTCTGGGTTTAATACAGTGGTACCAGTGCAGCTGGTCGAAAAACTGGCACATTTAGGAATTGGTAAACATGTCTGTAACTGGATCTTGGACTTCCTGATTAAGAGATCACAGAGGATGTGTTCAGGTAAGAACACATCAAAGTGCATTACGATTAACACTGGGATTTGTTCTCAACCCACTGTTCACTATCCTGACCCACGACTGCTATGATCAGCACAAGTCCAACCATATTATCAAGTTTGCTGAGGACACTACAGTCATGGGACTCGCCACAAACGAGGATGAAAGGGTATACAGAGAGAAGGTGGCATTTTTGATCAGTTGGTAAGATGGGAACAATCTTGACCTGAACATCAGCAAGACCAAAAAATTATCATTGACTTCAGAAAAAGGAGAACAAACCACCCAGTGCTCAGGATCAATGGTGAGAGTGTGGAGAGGGTTAACAGTACAAAATTCTTGGGTGTAAACATCGGAGGATCTCTTGTGGTCGGGAAGCATCAGCCAACTGGTCAAGAAAGAGCACCAATGCCTCCACTTTTTAAGAAGGCTGAAGAAAGCTAAGCTTCCTCCTTGTATTCTCTCCATCTTCTGTAGAGGTGCAATAGGCATCCTCACCTGCAACCTCAGTGTGGTTTGGAAGCTGCACAGTTACAGAAAGGAAGGCACTACAAAGAGTGGTGAGGGTTGCAGAGAAAGTAACTGGTTCCAGTCTTCCATCGTTACATCTTTATTCCGCAAGAAGCATCCAAAAGCCCACCAAAATAATACAGGACAACACGCATGCTGCAAATAAGACTATTTAAGCATCTGGCATCGAACAGGAGATATTGCAGCATCCGCTGCAGGACTACAAGTTTCATTAACAATTTCTACCCAATTGTGATTAGACTTCTGAACCATGGGGGGTCTGGAGACACAACTCGATTTTTATTTATTTGTGCACTATATACTTACATATATATATTCCAAGTAAGTGCAATATTTGTTTATTATATTCTTAGTATCATTTAACTCGCTCAAGTGCAGTGTTATACAAATAACTTGGGCATTTCAAACTGTAGTGTGTTTTTCTTTACTTTAAATAGAGTAGTTTAACTGAGGGGAGGGTATTCTTTTCGTATGAGTATTGGTAAATATCTCTGCTTTTTCTTGCGTGTATTGGGAGTAGTATTGTATTTGTTAGTTATGTTTCTTCGTCTACTTGTATGTGTTGTTTCACTTTCCTTTGTAATTTCAAGAATTGAGCTGATGAACTAAATTTTGTTTAGGCTACACGTGTGTAGTTCTAAATGACAAAGTTTACTTTGACTTTGATGCATCTCTTCATTATTGTTAATAATAAGAGCATTAGTAATACATTTATTTTATTTTACATGTGTTAACCGAGAGTGTTCAATTGGGCCATTTTCAGTGGAGGCCTGGGGAGAAAACTCCAGTACAAAAAAATATTTATAGTAATACAACAAATTACATAATAGCTACTATTGAGTAATGTACAGTAAAACATAAGGATGTTCTTCATCTCACATTGCTGCAGTCCTTACACTTGGGTAGTCCGCTGTCCTCGGTCGGCCCGAATATCAAAGTATAAGGCTGACGTCGGTCAAGGCGCATTAGACTGACATCAGGACGTCAGGGTACAAATGCGCATGACCGACGTCATATCCTCAATCTTTTTTGCCGCATGGTCCGATGCAGAAGCAGCGTTGCAAGTGCCGGTTGGCGTTCTGAAATTTTTCGAATTCGGAGTTTCAGACCGAGTCAAAGTTGGCTAAGTACCCCGTTGGGGAATATTTTAGTTTTTCTTGCCTCAGTGGTTTACCGGATGTCAGAAAAAGTGAATAACTGTATTTCTTGTGGGAAACAGATACCGCATAGAGATTATCATACTTTGTGTATTCCTTGTTTAGGGCCTGAGCACGACATTGTGGGGTGTCGCTTTTGTGCTAGATTCAATAAGCGCACTATTAAGAGAAGGTTAGATTGTGCCAGGTTAGTCTTTGGGAAGCGGTGCAATTATAATATGCCGTCGGATGCTCCGACGCCCGCTTCTTCAAGAAGCGCAAGGACAAAGCAGCTAAGCCTAGGCAGAAGAACCGTCGCACGGACGCCGGTTCTTTAGAGGTGTCGGTGGAGCCGGGGTTCCCGGAGGTTTCTCTGGAGTCCCAGGGGGAGACTTTGTTATTGCAGGATGTGGCCTCTCAGGAGGCAGGTCAGGCTGAAGGGGCTTCTCAGGTTACTGTACTCCCTTCCCTTCCTAGGGTGGTTAGGCCCTCTCCTTCTGTTTCCAAGGCTTCTCCCAGAGGCAGGCCAGGTTTAGCTTCAGTTGGTGTCACACCTAGTTCTTCAGGTTCTGTGCCCAAGAAGCATATGCTTAAAATGGCAGAAGATTTGATTACTTTGATTAGAGGTTCTTTGCCCCCTCCTGATAAGAGACCTAGGGTGGAACCTGACTTGGGGAGTTTTGAGCAGGCTTCGGATGTTTCAGAGTCTTCGGCTGAAGACTTGCAGGAGTATTCTCCTTATTCTGATTCTGATGTGGATGATTCTACTCCTTCTGCTTCTCCTCCTGAAGATTTTTCTTTTTCAGAGACTCTTCATTCCATGAGGGAGCATTTTAAGTGGGAAGATCATGACTTCTCTGATTCCAGGAAAAGGCTTAGAGAATTTTTGTTTTTACCCCAGCATAGGCCTTTGGCTATACCTCCTGTTCTGGATGTTGTGGAAGATGTGTTTGCAGAGGCTTCTCTTAATCCTGATTCTTTGCCTCCTGCTCCTGTTAAGCCGGATAGGTATTACAGGGTGCCTGAAGCTCATAAGTATCTTTTTAAGAGTCCTAGGGTGGACCCAGAAACTGTTAGTCAGGGGCCTAAGGGTGTTAAGGCTTCTGTTGTTAAAAATCCGGTTCCTCCAGATAAAGAGGCCAGGGCTTTGGATAGATGGGGAAAGAAAGTCTATACTTCTTCCACCCTAGCTATGAGGGCTTTGAATTGCCAGTTTCACATGTTGAAATACCAAAATTATCTACTTTCTCAATTGAAGTCTAAGGTAGATGCTCTGGCGGAAGGTATTGAGTGTAAAGAGTTACAAGATTTAGTACATGTTTCTGAACAGGTGGGTAAGCATTCTTTGCAATGTGGTTTTGATGCTGTACAGGCCTCGTCTAGGTGGCTGCCACTGGGTCAGTTCTTCGCAGGCACGCCTGGCTGAGGGATCAGAATTTGTCTGACCATGTTAAGACAAGGATTTTAGATGCTCCTTTACAATCTGATGTGTTGTTTGGTTCACCTGTTGAGGCAGTCTTAAAGAAAATGGAAGACAAGGCTAAGTCTATGCAGACTGTTAAAGATTTTTTGCAGGTTCAGCCTCCGAAGTTTAGTAGAAATTGGCCTACCAAGGGGTGGACATATCCTTCTTATGATTCCCAGTCTAGGGGTAGATCTAGACGTGGTAGGGGCAGAGCTCAGGGCTCTTTCAGGCCTAGAACAGGGAGTTCACCTGCACAGTCTTGCGGTGAGGGCAGGGGTCAGTCCTTTCGTAAACAGACCCAATGACCTGCCTTTTCAGCTGCCAGAGCCTTCTCGTCTGGCAGCACCTTTGGGAGGAAGGTTGGCACTTTTCAAGGAAAATTGGAGTTTAATTACCCAGGACAGATGGGTTTTGGATATCATACACCAAGGTTACAGGTTTTATTTCCATACCTTGCCTCCTTTCAAAGGCATGCCAGACGTTCCTCCTCAGCAAAGAATAGAGGCTCACAAACAAATTTCTCTGTTACTTCAAATAGGGGCCATACAGCCGGTCCCTATGCCAGAAGTGGGCCTAGGATTTTATTCTCGCCTGTTCCTAGTACCAAAGAAGGGGAACACGTGGAGACCAATTTTGGATTTATCTATCCTCAACACTTATCTGGACATTCCCAAGTTCAAAATGTTGACGTTACAACAGCTTTTACCTCTGCTGGGCAAAGATCATTGGATGGTAACTTTGGATCTCAAGGAGGCTTACCTTCATGTTCCTATCAGACTAAGTTGCAGAAAGTATCTGCGTTTTCGGGCTGGGACTTCTCATTATCAGTTCTCTGCATTGCCCTTTGGCTTATCTACTGCCCAGAGTGTTCACGAAAGTTCTGGCTCCAGTGATAGCTTTCTTCAGGCTAAAAGGAATACAGATCTATCCTTATTTGGACGATTGCCTGATTCTGGCTCAAGGAAGGGACGAGCTTCTTCATCATTTGGAATATGTGATAGCAGTGCTAAGATGCCTGGGGTATTCTGTGAACGAAATAAAGTCCAGTCTAGTACCCTCTCAGGACATGTGCTTTCTGGGTGTAAGACTGAATACAGCATCCCAGATGGCCTTTTGACCCCGGACAAACAAAAGAATCTTTCCCTTTACTTTCATCAATTGTCTCATCAGTCCAGGCTGACTGCAAGGACAGTCCTTCAAGCCTTGGGGTTCATGGCATCTTGTATTCTGGTGCTTCCCAATGCCAAACTGCATATGAGGAAGCTACAATGGTATCTCAAAACGTATGGACACAGCACTGCCAGGATCTGGACACTGTCATTCAAATAATACCTTGCATTCAAAAGGAATTTTTGTGGTGGGCTCAGGAATGTCACCTAAACAAGGGACTCTCTGTGACCCGGCCAGAGGCGAGTCAGATTCTAACGACAGATGCCTCAGACAAAGCTTGGGGAGCTCATCTAAATGGAAGGTGGATACAAGACAAGTGGCCTGCCAGACTACAACATCTACATATCAACTTGAAGGAGATGTTAGCAGTCCAGTTTGCATTAATAGCTTTCAAGGATTTACTTCTTCCAGGGCAGGTGTTGATTCTAACAGACAACACAACTGTCATGTGGTACATCAACAAGCAAGGGGAACACATTCTTATCCTCTATGCAGGCAAGCAATGATTTTGTGGGAGACTGCTCTCAGTTTACGGCTACATCTTCAGGCAAGGTTTCTGCCGGGAGCACAGAACTCCTTAGCAGACGTGTTGAGCAGAAGAATTATGGATCCCCACGAGTGGAAATTGGATCCTCATGTATTTCAGAAATTGACAGTGTCATGGGGAACTCCAGACATAGATCTGTTCGCTTCTCCACTAAACCACCAGCTGCCAAAGTTTTGCACGAGAAGGTTTCATCCCACAGCTTGGAAAGTGGATGCTCTTTCTTTCAATTGGAGCAATCTTCATGTGTATGCCTTTCCACCTCTGCCTCTCCTCCCAAAGGTACTTCTAAAGGTCAGACAGGACAAGCCAAGGATGATTTTAATAGCTCCAGATTGGCCTCGACAACACTGGTACCCATTACTGAGAAGTCTGGTACGGGAGCCTCCATGGCCTTTGCCTTCGATTCCACACCTATTGTCTCAGGAGGACAGTCATTTACTCAATGTCAAGCTTCACTCTCTTCACCTAACAGCCTGGCATATTCTGTTTTGAACCATAGAAGGTCTCAACTTCCACAGCAAGTTTTGAATGTTATTTTGGGAGCTAGAAGGCCTAGTACAAGGAAAGTGTACGCAGATAAATGGAAGAGATTTTTATTTTGGAGTGCAGCAAAGGATTTTGATGTTTCTGAGCCTAATTTAAGTATGGCTCTTCAATATCTTACTGAGTTACTGGACAAAGGTTTGTCCTTCTCTTCTATTAAGGTTCATGCTGCAGCAATTTCGCTCACTATGATTGTGACCCACCATTGTTTTCTCATCCTTTGTTCAAGCAATTTCTTAGAGGGCAAAGAATATAAGACCCCCAGAGCTCCTACTCCTGCTTGGGATCTCAATTTTGTGTTGGAGAAACTCACTCTACAACCTTTTGAGCCTGCAGCTACTACTGAGTTGAAATATTTATCATGGAAGACTGCTTTTTGTTGGCCATTACCTCTGCAAGAAGGGTTTCTGAATTGCAGGCCCTTATGGCGGTTGAGCCTTTCTTAATTTTCCATAAGGATAGGGTATCTTTGCGTACTAATCCTTCCTTTATGCCTAAAGTGGTTTCTAGTGTGGCTTTAAACCAAACTATTCATTTGCCTACTTTTTATGCAAATCCCCAAAATAAAGGGGAAAAGATTTTGCACACTTTAGATGTACACAGGCAGCTGCGATATTATTTGAGCAGAACTAAAGGGTTCAGGCAGTCTCAGCAGTTATTTGTTTCTTTTGCTTTGAGTTCTCAGGGCAAGCCTGTGTCAAAACAAACTATTTCTAAGTGGATTGGGTTTTGCATTGCTTTCTGTTATTCCCATCATGGCAAGGAGATTCCAGCTGGGATTAGGCCTCATTCCACTAGGGCTACTGCCACTTCAACAGCTTTTTTAAGGGGGGTGGCAACTAAAGATATTTTGGAGGCAGCTACTTGGAGTTCAGTGCATACTTTCTCTAAGCATTATCACCTTCCACTTTACTCTAAATCTAGGGTTGGTTTTGCCACTGCTATTTTACAGGGCATTTTGGCAGCTCCTGCTTCTTTATAGTTTTGCCATCCTCCCTTACCTCTGCTTTGGGATTCTACCCAAGTGTAAGGACTGCAGCAATGTGAGATGAAGAACATAGTACAGTTTTGTACCTACCATAAATGTAGATGTTCAAGATCCACATTGCTGCAGTCCAATTTACCCTCCCTCCTTCCCTCTGTAGTTAGAGGCGGTTGTGTGGGTTGGGTTGTATATATTGTGTATATTGTATATATGGTACATATTATTAGTGCAAGGGTGGTTGGTTGGTTGTTTGCTGTCTTTTGGTTTTGACCTTTCTTTTAGGGTCTTCTGACATCTGGGGCAAGAAAAGACTGAGGATATGACGTCGGTCATGCGCATTTGTACCCTGACGTCCTGATGTCAGTCTAATGCGCCTTGACCGACGTCAGCCTTATACTTTGATATTCGGGCCGACCGAGGACAGCGGACTACCCAAGTGTAAGGACTGCAGCAATGTGGATCTTCGAACATCTACATTTATGGTAGGTACAAAACTGTACTTTTCTTGTATAAAATAAAAGTGCAGGACATTTGGTACACATTAATTACATTTCTTATAAAATTAAAGTAACATTTGTGATGTACAGTAAAAAAAAATGCAGGTTTGGTTTTCTAGGAAGTAGTCGGAGCAAAAGAGATTTGAGTTAGGAGGAAAAAAGAGATTGTCAGCCTGGAGTATTGCAGGAGCATAGCCAGTTACTGGTAAGATGCTCCCTGAGAAGTATCTTAAATGTAGTCTTGTTAGAGGTAGTTCTTATGTGCTGTGGAATTTAAGTTCCATTTTTTTTTTGGATATGTGGCCTTGGTGACTGTTAGTAGAAACTGGTCAGAGGACCTGGGAGTTCTGCCGTTAAAATATGGTTGAATTAAGTTACTGAGTACTGGGCAGTTATCAGGGCTTAAAGAGTAGTGAGTGGGTGAATGTTAGCTGGATGAGGGATATTAGATTGGTCAGTTCAAGCCAATTTAGTGTGTGAAGGGCAGAATAGTAGCGTGTCCTTGAAGGGAGGTGGGCTGCGAATTTTCCAATTTTGTTCTAGCAAATATCCAATCTGTCAGTTTTTCTTAGGTTTGTGAACACAGGGAATGTGTAAAGGAGGATAGATGGTGAGTTTTTGCTATGCTGTTTCAGGTTGCACTAGTAAGATATGGTCCTGGTCTGTAATAGGGTACCTAGTTTCACTTGAACCTTTTTGATGGTGAGCGCTAGGTGTTTGCTGAATTTAAGAGACTGATCTCTTATCACTTCAAATAATTTGGTATGTTACACCGGTTCAGTTTTGGTTCTGGATGGGTAGATGGCAAATTAAGGGTTTGTTATTGTTTGAGTCATGATTGGAGAATAACGTTAATTTTGTTTTGTTTGGATCAAGTATAAGTTGGTATTATGTGAGGTGGTTTTCAATATCAGTGAATGAGTGATTTTTGGGTATTTTCTATGAGTTTAGGGAGGGATGGAGCTGAACAGATCAGGATGAAGTCGTCTGCATATTGTACAATGGTTGCTAGTTGTGTGGTGGAGCAGAAGTTGTTGGGAAACAGCAGTGGGCCAAGTATGCACCCTTGTGGTACCCCCACAGAGATGGGAAGTAGGGTAGACAGCTTGATCTGCCACTTTACTACTTGTTGTTGATCTGTAAAGTAGTTGTGAAACCAGGCAAGAGATGGCTGGGAGAGGTGTAAGGAGGCTAGAGTTTTTGATGTGATACCCCCACAGAGATGGGAAGTAGGGTAGACAGCTTTTTCTGCCACTTTACTACTTGTTGTTGATCTGTAAAGTAGTTGTGAAACCAGGCAAGAGATGGCTGGGAGAGGTGTATGGAGGCTAGAGTTTTTGGTGTGATAATGTGTCAAATGCTTTGGACATGTCGAGCAAAATTGGAGATTAGTTGGCCATTGTTCTTCAGCTCATTGATAGTACTGGTGAAACTTATTAATGCAGTTGTGGTGCTGTGTTTGGGTCTAAATCCATGTTGGGTGTTTGACAGCAGGTTGTTACTTACTAGATATTCAAGTTGTAAACTGATGTATTTTTCAAGGATTTTAGCTGTAGGTGGGAGTATAGTGATTGGTTGAATAGCCACTTTTATGAAGTGGGATGATGTAGGATATTTTCCATAGCTTGGGGATGTAATGTTTACAGTTGGATCTATTTATTAGTAAATAGATGGGGTAAGCAGTGGCATCTGCTGCTGATCTGAGGAATTCATTTGGAAGCTGGTCAGTGGCAAACTGGTGGCTTTTCATCCGAGTAGGAGCTTTTTGATAGTACTGGTTTGAATAGGCCTGATATAGAAGAGATTTGTGTTGGTTGTGGATTCAGGGCTATTGAGTGGTTAGCTGCTGTCATTTTTTGCAATAGTATTGAATTTATGAAATGTTGGTTGAATTGAGTAGCTATGTTAAATGTATTTACAGAGGTGGGTGATAGAGTAGCTGCTTAAACTGGATTAGGGAGTTGTTTTATGCATCTTTGGGGGCTATTTTTGTGGGTTTGATAGGCTTTAGTGTAATAGGCTTTCTTGTTATCCGAAATTTGCTTTCTGGCTTTATTTCTTGGTTGACTGTAGTTGATTAGTGAGTAGTGCTATTTTTAGTGTGATAGTCAGACCAAGCTGTCTCTCTCTGAGGAGTTGTTTGGTCTTTTTTTGCAGTGGATCTTTCTAAGGGGTGTTAGTCTATTTAGAATAGCGCAAAAAAAAAAAAAAAAGTATTGAAGTAATCTACTGCAAAGTCGAGGTGAATGTATTTGAGGAGTCCAGTTGCACTGACTTAAAAGAAAGTTGAAGGTTTCAGCAGAGAAATTTTGTTGTGGATGTGCTCGAATGTAGTGTGATTTTTGAGGTTTAGTTTAGTTTTGTCTGATTAGGTATTTGGGATAGTGATTGCTTAAAGAGTTGGGAAGGCAGCCGAAATTATACTCTAGCAAGGGTCTGTTTGTTAGTATCCAGTCAAGTAGTGACTGTTTACTGTGTTTATCTGCTCTAGTAGGTGGTTGTACCATTTGGGAGAATCCATACAAGTTTATGAAGTTAGTAGGGTTGTCTGAGGAGCAGGTAAATCAATCTAGATTACTGTCCTCCAGAATTAATGGTTTCTTGTTTAAAGGTGGAGGCAGACCAGTTGAGTAGATTTTCTATAATAGGGTGTTACCTGGGAGGATATAGGTTGCTATTAGAATAATGTTTTCTAGTGTTTAGCTGAAGGTGGGTGATTAATTCTGATTTCGTTGGATCTGGGTTTTCATACATTACTTGTTCTGATTTGAGTATGTTCTATATGGTTATACCACCTCCACACCTGTGTATTCTGTCCTATCTGAGTATGTTGTAGTCTTGGGTTGTTATTTTGGTGTCATTTATGTGTGATTTGAGCCATGTTTCTGTTATAATCACTATATTGGGTTTGTATAGACTAAGGTTTGCTTGAAATTCATTACAAAATAAACTTTTAAGTTGCTGCATTCCCACAACAACACTGCTGATGATTGTGAAACATGATTAAAGAACATTGAATGGGAACCAGTTCTTTCACAGTCTAAATGTTTCTACTGTAACAGACATTCTAACAAAAAAAAAAATCAGGGAGAGATGTTATAGGGATTAAAGATGGTTATGAGACCTGTGATTTATTGCATGCTCATTGATAACACTAATACTGTAGTTTGTGCAAGTCTGACAATAAAAACAACCCTGGAACATATAACAAGTGTTTGTGTAGAACACCAAAGTCAAGTCCTGATGACTGAGAGAAGTTCACACATTTCTTGCATGAAACACAGAATTGGGAAATTAATGGTGGCTGGAGACTTAAATTTACCAGAAACAGACCGTAATAATACTGAATCAGTGATACTGGTAAGGACATTTGCAAAGTATGTTCAGGAACAGTTGCTTCAGATTGTTTAAAAAGAAAAAAAAAGCCTACCAGGGAGTGGAATATAATAGACATGGTGTTCCTAAGGAATTGACTGTTGCTGCTTGTCAAGATGTTCATCGTGTTTCACTGTTGCAGTCATGACTGTAGGGTTCTCCCCTGCCGGCAGGCAGCCCTCGGTCGGCCAGAATCCCAAAGTCTGGGTCCGGCGTCGGCTGTTCAACCATGCTCCCTGACGTCAGAGCGCCAGGAGTATAAAGCTGACAGCCGACACCATCTTCTCCAGTCTTTCTTGCCGTGCGGTGATAGCAGTTCGCAAGTGCCGGTCGGCTGACTCCTGACGAATTTTTCTATATACTTCGGTCCGAAGACTTTCTTCTCCACTCAAAGCTAAGTACCCCGTTGGGGAAACTTTTTTCTTGCTCCACTCCGATGTCAGAAAAAGTTAATAATTGTATTTCATGTGATAAGCAAATACCTCATAAGGATTTTCATTCTTACTGTATTCCTTGCTTGGGCCCTGACCACACCGTAACTAGTTGTCTTTTTTGTGCTAGATTCAATCAACGTACAATTAAGCGAAGGTACGATTTTGCTTTTCATTACTTCGGTAGGCGCTTTAACTACAAAATGTCGTCGGATACGGTCCCGACTACCGGAGTTCACAAACGTCGCAAGGATAAAGACAGGCCTCCGAGGTCCAAATCTGATGATAGCGCACAAGCGGAGCCAGCTTCAGGTTCGGCCGTCGTCAGTGAGGCCCTTTTGCAGCCCCTGTCGTCGGCCATTTCAGAACCGACGGCCGAAACGGACTCTCATGAGGAGCCAACCAGGCCTTTAAATATTTCTGTTGCAGGACCTTCGGGCAATGCTCCTTCAGATGGGACCGGAGCCGCTGTGCAGGTACCGGCTTCTGAAGGGGTTTTCAGGCCTACTCAGCTACTAGTAAAGGCAAAGTCAAAGACAAAGGCAAAGACTCCTTCTAAATCAAAGACTTCAACACAGGCTTCTTCTGATCCGGCTCCCAAGTCACAGAAACAGTTACTCAAGATGGCGGAGGATTTACTTACTATGATTAGGGGTTCACATCCCCCTCCAGACAAAAGGCCAAGGCAGGATGTTTATTATGATTCCTCTGATCAGGCTTCTGTTTCCTCAGTTTCTTCTTCTGATCAGGAATATTCTTTCCCTCCTTATGAGGATTCTGATGCTGAAGAATCCATTCCTTCAGCTTCTCCCCCTGATGATTTCTCTTTTGGGGAAACTTTACATGAAATGAGGGAACATTTCCACTGGGAAGGACAGGAGTAGTCTGAATCCAAGAAAAGACTGAGGGATTTTCTTCTTCTTCCCCAACATAGACCCCTGGCTATTCCTCCTGTTTTGGATATTGTGGATGATGTCTTTTCGGAGGCTAACTTAACCCCTGACTCTTTTCCTCCTGCTCCTGTTAAGCCTGATAGATATTACAGGGTTCCTGATTCCCATCAGTTTTTATACAAGAACCCTGCTGCGGACCCTGAAACCATTTCTCAGGGCCCTAAGGGAATTAAGGCCGCTACTGCCAAAAATCCCATTCCTACTGAGAAGGATTCTCGATCCTTATAAAGATGGGGCAAAAAGGTGTACACTTCTGCTACTTTGTCCATTAGGGCTTTAAACTGTCAGTTTCATATGCTTAAATACCAGCAATTTCTCTTGTCTGTCTTAAAACAAAAGCTTACTTCCATTTCTGCCTGTGCAGATGATAAGGAATTACATGACTTTATTGCATGCCACTGAACAGGTTGGGAAGCATGGTTTACACTGTGGATTTGATGCCTTGGAGGCTTTCTTGTAGGGCCGCGGCCTCTGGCACAGTCATTAGAAGGCATGCATGGCTAAAGGAACAAAATTTACCTGAACAAGTAAAGGCTAAATTATTGGATGCTCCTGTTCAGCATAATGTTTTATTTGGATCAAAAGCTGAAGAGGTGATTAAAAAGATGGAGGATAAGGCAAAATCCATGCAAACAGTTAAAGATTTCTTACAAGTACAGCCACCTAGATTTAGCAGGAATTGACCTTCAAAAAATTGGTCCTTTCCCACCTCAGACAGGCCTCAGAGGGGTAGATATAGACGCTCCAGAGGGAGGCCTCAAACACAAGCTGCTTATAGACCAAGTCAGTGGACTGCTTCCAACCCTAGGGGAGGAGAGGACAGGTCACAATCTCAAAGGAAACAAACTCAATGACTCCCTCTGTTGGGCTACAGGAACTTCTTGCCTGAAAGCCCCTCTTGGAGGAAAACTCTCTCTTTTATCAAAATTGGACTCAAATAACCCAAGACAAATGGGTTTTGGATGTGGTTTTAAGAGGTTACAAATTCCATTTTCATACTTTGCCAAGGCCAAGCGGATGGCCAGACCTTCCAAAACATCAGTGGACGGAGGCCTTAAACCAGGTGGAAGCTCTTTTGGCTATGAATGCCATAGAACTGGTTCCTCTTTCAGAGATGGGAAAAGGTTTTTACTCAAGGCTCTTTCTAGTCCCAAGGAAGCAAAACTCATGGAGACCCATTCTGGATTTGTCGATCTTGAACACCTTTCTAGAGATTCCAAAATTCAAGATGCTTACTCTACAGCAGCTACTTCCAGTGCTGTCCAAAGATGCATGGATGGTTACTTTGGATTTAAAGGAGGCATATTTACACATTCCCATCAGGCAGGATCGCAGAAAATACCTCGGGTTCAAGGCCGGATCGAGGCACTTTCAATTCTCTGCGCTGCCCTTTGGATTGTCTACTGCGCCCAGGGTCTTCACCAAATGCCTGGCTCCAGTAGTAGCTTACTGCAGACTCAAGGGAATTCAAATTTACCCTTATCTGGACGATTGTCTAATTCAGGCAGACAGCAAGGATGTCTTACTCCAGCATCTAGAATTTGTACAGAAACTCCTCAAGTTCCTGGGATTCTCTGTAAACATAAAGTCAAATTTGACACCATCACAACAGATAACTTTTCTGGGGGCACTTCTAAACACCACAACCCAGATGGCATTTCTGACATCCGAAAAACAATTACAGCTGGCTTCAACTTTCAGAACCTTGGCAACTCTAACTCAACTATCTGCAAGGAAATTCCTGCAGGCTTTGGGTTACATGACCTCCTGCATCCTTCTCGTACCATATGCAAGACTACACATGAGGAAAATACAGTGGTACCTAAAAAGTGTATGGTCTCAGCATTGCCACAGTTTAGACCTACTGATCTCCGTCCTTCCTTGCCTTCAAAAGGAATTTCTTTGGTGGTCCAGGGCATGTGCTCTAAACAAAGGAAAGCCCTTCCGTCTGCCTCCTGCCACTCAGATTCTAACCACGGACGCCTCGGATTATGCTTGGGAAGCCCATTTTCAGGGCAATTGTTTGCAGGGTCTTTGGACAAAGGATCAGAAACACCTGCATATCAATTTAAAGGAAATGTTAGCCGTTCAGAAAGCTCTGTTGGCCTTCAGGAATCTTTTACAACCAGGACAACTGCTAATACGGACAGACAACACCACAGTTGTGTGGTACATAAACAAGCAAGGGGGATCTCATTCCTACCCCCTTTGCAGACTAGCCATGGATCTATGGAACACAGCTCTAGCTTGCAATCTGGATCTTCAAGCTCAGTTTCTGCCAGGGAAACAAAACTTCCTGGCAGACAGTCTGAGCAGAAACCTTTCGGATCCACACGAGTGGATGCTGGACACCAAAATATTCAGGATGATAACAGCAGTCTGGGGATGTCCTCACATAGACCTCTTTGCATCCCATCTCAATCATCAACTACAGAATTTTTGCACCAGGACTTTCCACAGAGAAGCTTGGAAAGTGGACGCCCTGTCATTCAGTTGGAGGAACCTCTCGGGATATGCCTTTCCGCCTCTTCCTCTTCTTCCACGGGTTTTATTGAAGATAAAACAGGACAAGCCCAAGATGATGATCTTGCTGGCTCCAAATTGGCCTCGGCAGTTTTGGTATCCAACTCTAAAAAACCTATGCCTGGAGCCCCCTTGGGTTTTACCTCAGTCTCCGAACCTTTTGTCCCAACATCAGGGTCAGGTTCTACACTCTCATGTCAGAACTCTCAGCCTGGCGGCCTGGTTAATCCAGGGCCTTTGATTTCTTCTTTACTGCCCAAGCAGGTTATGGATGTCATTTTAGAAGCCAGACGTCCTAGCACTAGAAAATCTTATGCAGGAAAATGGAAAAGATTTTGTTCCTGAATGCAGGCTCAGGATTCTGATCCTCTTCTTCCTAACATTACTTTAATTTTACTTTACTTGACAGATCTCTTACATAAGGGTCTCTCTTTCTCTTCCATTAAGATACATGCCTCTGCTATTTCTGCTCATTATAATACAGACCCTACCATCTTTTCCCACCAGCTCATGAGACAGTTTCTCAGAGGAGCTAAGAACTTAAGACCTCCTAGATCTCCTCCCAGTCCTGCTTGGGATCTCAACTATGTTTTGGAAAAACTAACCTTGCCTCCTTTTGAGCCAGCTGCCTCTTCTGACATCAAGTTTTTATCTTGGAAGACAGCTATCCTGTTGGCCCTAACCTCTGCCAGGAGAGTTTCAGAGTTACAAGCTCTTATGGCTGTGGAACCTTATATTATTTTTCATCAAGACAGAGTATCTTTGAGGACTAATCCTACCTTTATGCCTAAGGTGGTTTCTAAAGTGGCTTTAAATCAAACTATCCACTTGCCAACATTTTTCCCCACTCCTCAAAATAAAGGGGAAAGGATCTTACATTCCTTGGATGTACACAGACAACTAAGTTTTTACCTGAACAGAACCAAGGACATCAGAAAATCAGAGCAATTGTTTGTTTCTTATGCTTCAAGTTCCCAAGGTAAAGCCATTTCAAAACAGACCATTTCTAAGTGGATTGGTCATGGAATCAGATTTTGTTATTCTCACCATGGAAAGCAAATCCCAAGGAGTATATGGACTCATTCCACCAGAGCTGCTGCTACTTCTGCGGCCTTCCTCAGGGGAGTTCCTACCAAGAACATTTTGGAAGCTGCAACTTGGAGTTCAGTTCATACTTTTTCTAAGCACTACAATCTACCTCTCTACTCTAAGTCTAGGGCAAGCTTTGCCTCTGCAGTCTTGCAGGGCCTTTTAGCCGCCCCTTCCTCTTTGACCACCTCCCTTTCTTTCAGCTTTGGGATTCTACCCTACAGTCATGACTGCAACAGTGAAACACGATGAACATAGTACAGTTGTGTACACCTACCATAAATGTAGATGTTCGAGTGTCTTCACTGTTGCAGTCTGGGTTTCCATCCCTCCTGTCCCCTCTTATTTTTACTTTTGTATATTTCCTTTTTTTCACCATTCTTCTGAGGTATATTTGCAAAGGTTATGGGACCTTTTTCATTTTGGGACTACTGACATCTGGGGCAAGAAAAACTGGAGAAGATGGCGTCGGCTGTCAGCTTTATACTTCTGGCGCTCTGATGTCAGGGAGCATGGTTGAACAGCCGACGCCGGACCCAGACTTTGGGATTCTGGCCGACCGAGGGCTGCCTGCAGGCAGGGGAGAACCCTACAGTCATGACTGCAACAGTGAAGACACCCTAACATCTACATTTATGGTAGGTGTACACAACTGTACTTTTTACCACCACTGATGCGCTGTGATCATGGCGATGTCCTTCTATTCACATGTTGCAGTATTTATAACAGTAGGGTGGTTTGCTGCCTGCAGCTCCGACATCCGGCTAGTATGTCAAAGTCTTGCTTCAGGAGGGTGTGTGTGATCTGCGCTAGGGCCGTAAACTGACTTAGGGTATAAAAGTGACATCTGCACGTACCCTCTTCAGAATTTTTCTGCTGTAGTGAACGTCTGACGCCAGTTCAGACAGCAGATCACTAATTCAGACGACCGCTCTCAGATAAGTGCCCTGTGGAGTTTTCATTGTTTCCTTTTGTTTTTTTGCTAATATGTACATGTCCACTAGAAAGGGGAAGTGTGCTTGTGGGAGACTGATTCCTCACAAGGAATCGCACGATAAGTGCGTATTCTGTTTAGGCGAGGCCCACGACTGTACCTCCTGCCCTATTTGCAAATCATTCATCCCAAAACCCCGTTGCTGCAGTTTGGCTGCACTTAAACTTTATTTAGAAAATCAGAGGCTCTGACGTCTCATGCTCTTTACGGAGGGAGGAGCAGGCCTGTCTGAAGTGCCGCAGAGGAAGAGGGCCAAGAAAACCAGGCTCGATTTCCATCCTGTGCTTCAGGTGTTGGGGAGATTCTTGAGGCTGATGAAAGCCCAGGATCTCTTCAGACCCCAGTTTCCTTACTAGTCCCAGGAACCATGATGGAAGCTGGACTGGTGGAAACCTCGTGTACATCCACTGAGGCAAATCAGCCATCTGCTCCTGATGGCAGAGAGGAACCAAGACTCATTTAAGTTGGAGGGCCCTGCTCTTCTTCCTCCATCCACCCAGACATTGGCTCCCTCTCTTTCTCTGCAGTCTACTCCAATGAAGAGAAAACAAAAGGTAAGGCACACAGAACCACAACCTGTTTCAGGATGGGAAGTTTTCTTTCAAAGCTTGTTTAAAGCATTCCAGGCCCTATAGACTCAACAGCAATCAACTGTTTCTCCTACAGGACCCCCTTTGCTTTTGTCAGAGGAAGAGCCTGCCTCACATGAAGATTCTGTGACCTATGAATCTCAAATTAAATCACCCAAAGACTTGATTACCCCAGAAGAAGAGGATCCCATTACTCCAGATTCCCCTGGGGAAGAATTCACCTTTGGTGATACCATCTGCCTCATGAGGGAACATTTTAAGTGGCTGGCCTCAGGGTCTCAGACAGTAAGAAAAGATACTTTGACCTTCTGCAAATGGAACAGCCATCCCCTTCAGCTGTGCCCCTTTGCTCCCTGCCTTTCAGGATGCATTCTTAGCCGTCTCTCAGACTCCAAATTCACAGCCATCAGCATCTAAATGTCCTGACCATTTTTTAAGGTCCCACAGGACACCCAGTTCCTCTTTAGAAACCCACTAGTAGACCCTGCTGTTATTGCAATCTCTGCAGATAAGACATCTAGGCAATTGCTGCCTTCTAGCCTCTATCCTACTGATAGATAGTAAATTTATGGACAGACTAGAGAAAAATGTGTATACCTCCTCTACTCTTGTTTTGTTATAAGAGCCTTGAATTACCAAACCCACATGGCTAGGTATGTCCTGGACACTATTGCTAAGGCTTCCATCCTACTCTCTGAGGTCCCTGAATCCAACATTAAAACTCAGTTTAACAACTTACTCTCAACAGCATCCCAAGTAACTGGGCACTACATCAGCATTCCAAGTAACTAGGCACTACATCAAGTGCAGTTAAGATGCTGTGGAAGCTTCATCCAAATCTGTTGCTGATGGCTCAGTACTAAGGCACTACTCCTGGCTGAGACTTCAGTCACTGCCCGTAGATGTACAAACAAAGCTGCTTGATGCCCCCCCCGGACAATAAAGTGCAGTTTGGCCAGGCCTCATATGAAATTCTTAAATCCCTTCAAGAGAATGGAAAAGAACTACAAAACCTAATGCACTTACTGGTATCTCCCATTCCCAGATACCACAGAGACTATTCTCAGAAAACGTCCTTTGTCAGAAGACAATCCTCCCACACAGTTCAGCAGACAAAGGGACACAGGCAACCGAGGAAAACCTCTGCCCCCAGGTTTCCCACCACCCCTTCCACTGCCCCCTTTCGGAGCCAGTCTGATCAATCCAGACCACCTTCGCTGTGACTTACCATTACTAAATCAAAACACCCCACTGTCCCTTCGCTTCACCCACTCCCTACCCTCCTGGTGAAAGATTACAACAAAAACATGGGTACTTTCCATCATTCAGAGGAGTTACTTTATGACTTTGTGGATGTTACCCCCCTTCCAGGGACTCCCTCAACCTCCAGCAAACCAAGTCCACCTCTTCCCCTCTATCATTCAACAACTACTAACCCAGGGCACCACAGAACAAATAAACACCCACCCAAAGAAACAAAGGTTTTTACTCAAGAATATTTTTGGTACCAAGGAAAGATGTCCCATGAAGAACAATCCTGGATCTATCTTTCCTAAACCTGTTTATCAAGGTACCCAGCTTCAAAATTATCACCTTACCATTGCTCCTTCCACTCATTCCCATTCAGGCCTACATGGTGGCCTTGGATTTGAAGGGTGCCTACCTCCACATTCCCATTCACCCAGACTGCATGAAATTCCTACGCTTTGCAGTAGGTTCCTGACATTTTCACTTCTCTGCCTTGCCTTTTGGGCTCTCCACAGCCCCTCGAGTGTTCACAAAGTGTCTAGCACCCTTCATTGCTCACTGCAGAACACAGGGTATACAAATATACCCATACCTAGACGACCTTATGGTGCTTCGTCAAAACCAACAAGTCCTCCAAGAGCACCTATGGCTAGTGATCAACACCCTAACCCAACTGGGGTTTACTATAAACAAGGAAAAATCTAATTTGCAAGCCACACAAGACGTAGTTTTCTTGGGTTGCAGAATCAGAACAGACTTAAAGCCTTTGTCCCAGAACAAAGAATCCTGGACCTGGCCATCTACCTCAACACAGTTATCAACCTTACTTTATTACCAGCATGGGAATTCCTAAGGATGCTAAAGATGCTCGGACACATGGCATCCATAATACCCATGTTGTGCCTAGCAAGACTCCACATGAGAAAGATCCATTGGCTGTTGAACTTATGGAGCCAACACTCCCATCCCTTGGATACTCCTCCCCCACTACTCCAGTGTCTGAAGACAGAACTCCAGCGGTGGATCTCTGCCATCCACCACAACCAGGGTATCCCACTTCACGTACCTGCCCCCCCTGCTAGAACTCACCACAGATGCTTCAGACCTGGGTTGGGGTGCAGTACTGCAGTACAACCAGAACAGATCACTGTACAGGGAAAATGGTCCACACTGAGACTAAAGGGCCACATCAATATCAAATAAATGAGGGCACTCCATTTGGCCTTACAAACCTTCAAATCAACCCTACTCTCAGGACCTCTCAAAGTGATCACAGACAATTTGACAGTCACGTGGTACATGAACGGGGGGGACAAGATCTTATCCTCTCTGCAGCTTCGCCATCCAGATCTGGACTCTAGCAGCGACTCTAAACATCCATCTAGTAGCAGTCTACATTCCCTCGACAGACACTCTAAGCAGAATTTCAGCTCCCTCTCATGAATGGATGCTTCGTAGAGGGGTATTCCTAGATCTTATTCACAAGTGGGGTATTCCGCAACTCAGTCTGTTTGCCTCCTCCCAAAACAAACAAATGCCCAAATTTTGCACAAGGGCTCTACATTGCTACTCCTTTCATTGAGGGTGAATGTTTCTCTATGCCTTTCCACCCTTCACTCTGATTCAGAAAGTTGTCCTCAAAATACAGAAGGACAAACCAAAAATCCTGTTGCTGACCCCCTACTGGTCAAGACAACACTGGTTTCCCCTTCTTTACCTACTAGCCAAGGGCAATCACCACAGATTACCCCACAGAATAGACTTGCTGACACAGAACAGGGGATCCCTACTTCACCCTCAAGCGAACAACTTGAAACTGACCTTATGGGTGATAGGGTTCTAATCCCCTTCAGACACCTATATACAGAGGACGTACTTTGTGTCCTGCAGGAGGCCAGGAAACCTAGCAGCAGGAGAACTTACATCTTTAAATGGAAAAGATTCTTCAGGTGGTGTCAGAGGAAAAACCAGGACCTTATGACTATTCCTGTTCCTTTGGTCCTTTCCTATTTGTGTGAGCTCCTTCATGCAGGACTAACTTACTCCTCAGTTAAAGTCCATTTGTCTGCCATCTCTGCCCATGTTACCACTGCTGGTTTCCAGATTAGAAGTCAAACTGTTCCTGAAAGGGATTCTTCATATCAGAACCTCCAGAAAGCGTACCTCTTCACCTTGGGACCTGAATTTTATCCTAGAAAAACTCATGCTGCCACCTTTTGAATCAACACATTCAGTAACCCTAAAACTGTATTACTAGTGGCCCTTACCTCCGCCAGGAGGTTGTCAGAGATAAAAGCCCTTATTGCCATCCCTCCTTACCTCATTTTCCACAAGGATAGAGTTGCTGTCATGACTAATCCCTCTTTCATGCCTAAGGTGGTTAATAAACCTTCATTAAACCAAACCATTAACCTGCCTGTTTTCTACCCTAACTCCCAAAATGCCTCCGAGAGGATCCTACATTCTCTGGATGTACACAGACAACTGGGGTATTATTTAGATAAAACCTAAGTTATTAGGAAAACTGATCAGCTTTTCATCTGCTTCCACCCTAGGTCTCTAGGGAAGGCAGTCACCAAATAAATAATTTCCTCATGGAATATGTTACTCCGCCCATGGTAAAACCTTACATGGCCAGGTCAAATCACACTCTACCAGGGCAGTTGTCTCATCCGCTGCTTTTTTCAAGGGGGTGGATTATGCCGCCATCCTAGAAGCCTCCACCTGGGCCTCAGTGCACACCTTCACCAAACCTTACAAACTGGACTTAGCTTCCAAGGCTAGAGCTGGGTTCGCCAGGTCTGTTCTTCAGGGTCTCATTGACCAAGGACCCCAATCCTCCTTCCAGGTTCATAGCTAAAAGCTTTGGCACTCTCCCTACTGTTATCAATGCTGCAACATGTAAATAGAAGGACATAGAATAGTTGTGTAAGAACTTACCATAACCTTAGATGTCCTTCTCTTCCATGTTGCAGTATTCAGTCCCTCCCTACCTGCCCCCTCTGACTCCCCAGTCTGCTATACCTTACTGGCCTGTGGGCATATTTTCATCCTGTCATCTTTTCTTTTAGTCTCTCCACTGATCACAGCCTAATAAGTACCCGTATTCTAGTCTACATGTGAATCTCTAGGGTCTACCATCTTGGACCCTCCTTAAACCTCCAGGAGTACTAGTGTATGTGGCAGTCCATTCTGAAGAGGTTGCGTGCAGATGTCACTTTTATATCCTACGTCGATTTATGGCCCTAGCACAGGATGTCACAAGTACCCTCCTGAAGCAAGACTTCGGTATACTGGCTTGATGTCGGCGTTGCAAGCAGCAACCTCCCTACTGTTATGACTACTGCAACGTGGAAGAGAAGGATATCTAAGGTTATTGTAAGTTCTTGCACAACTATTCTTTGTAAAGGTTAAATTGCTGCAAGTTAACTTTTGTCAAACTGAAATGTAAGTCAGCACACAGAAGATTAATAACAGACGATGTGGAAGCAAAACAGTCACTACATAAATCTAACTGGACTGATGCTTTCACTGGAAAAACTGCAGAAGAAATGTGGCAGACATTGAAAGAGAAGTTGTTTGAATGCAAAACAAAAAGTAAAAAAAAGTGTAACATCAGGATCTGGGCACACAAGGTCAGGAGGATCGTAAGAACAAGATACTTGATTAAGGTGAGAGTGGAAAAAAGTATAAGAAATGGAAAACTGGTCAAATTGCAACTTTGAAAAGTAAAATAAGCCGGACAGACATAGTGTGAAACAAATCAAGAAAAAAATAGAAGAAAATTTATATAACAATATTGAACATAATAGATCATTTAATAGATGCACAAGATGTGGTAAGAAAAAAGACATAGAAATGTATAAACTGTGTATATATGCTAAAATTTATTCTCAAACACAACAGACTGTAGATGTAGTTACCAAATCTTAAAGTAGTTTGCATCTACAAAGGAGGTGATCCTAGTAACATCTAGGTAACTTGACATACTGAAATGAAATTAGATTATATTCAGAAAGAAGTACACAAAGTGGACCCAAAGAAAGCACAGGGAGGAGATGGGATTTGTACTAATGACTTGAGAAAACTTCGGCATGATCTTACAGTACCACTGTATTTATTTGACTAGGCCTTTTAAGTATGGAGAGATTTCTCAAGATGGGAGACATGCACTTGTTAAGGGAAAGGGGAATACAATAAAACCCAAGTCCTACAGACCCATGAGTTTACTTTCATGTTATGGAAAAATAATGTTGAATGTTACTTCGGAAAAATTGTCAGAACTGGGAAGTTTGGGACTTGAAACCATACACCACATGCATGTGTTGAAAGTAGATCTAGAACCACCTGTAACAAGATGTTCCATAACAAAGAAATAGCTTTAAATGAAAATTCTGCTGTGATGTAATCTATATAGACTTAACTTCAGCAGTTGATAGGGTCATGTGTAAAACAATGATCAGTAAATTAGAACAACTAGGGAGTGATGTAATCTTGATAAGTTGGATAGGATTACTGGCCTCAAACAAATGCCCTGCACTGACCGTCTCAAACTCAAGCTTTACTCTGTAGCATATCGCCTACTCCGAGGTGATCTCTGCCTAACATATATAAAGCTATGTCAAACCCAGAGCTGGTAGACATGCTACACCTAAAGAAATCCCAATCCCTCCGAGCTACATGCTCTAAGGACCTAAACCTCGTCATCACAATAAACAGGACATGCTGGAGGGATAGATTCCTGTCCCAGAGACTTCCCATACTCTGGAACAGGCTACCCATCTATGTCCAGCAAAGTTCTTCATTAGCACTCTTCAGGAAAAATCTTGATGAGTGGATGGGAAATAGGAAATACACCCCGGGGATCACTTCTGTGTCTCTGCTAGACAGTGGCACAGGAAAATAACTTTCTTGGGTGGCGTAAGCCAGGGAACCTTGCTGGCTAGGCTTACATAGGCCCTTGAGCCGATTAGCTTAGTACTTACCTATGAACCTAAGCTGTATGGCTTACAAATTGGATGTGGCAAATATCCTACAGTGAATGGGCAGTTGAAATTCTAGGTTACAGTCAGGGTGTCCCACAGGGCTCTGTCCTAGGCCCATACTTGTTTAGGTTGGATCTTTCAGATCTACCTTTTTCATGTGAGGTGTTCTGCAGTTTGTATACAGATGATTTGAAAGCAGGTAAACTGATATGTGTAACAGATGGGGCATATCTGCAAAAGAACATGATTAAGTTGACCATTTGGACACAGGAAAATAATGCGCGGATAACTATATCAAGAACTAAGCATATGAGATTTGAGAGGCATAGATTAAAAGGTGAATATTTAATACATCACAGTGATGGAAGCTGTAGATTCACTTAAGGACCTGGGTATGTGGGTAGATCAAGCTTTTAGTTTTTCCTAATTGGATCAACCAATTAGTTAATGATAGTTATAGAACTATAGGTTGTACAAAAATATAAATTCTAGGAAATAAGAAATGATGAATGTACATCAGACCCAAACTGGAGTATGGAAATGTTGAATAAATTGGAAAGAGTATAATGGAAATAACTTTCATCCATGGATGCCCTTGGTGTAAGTTAATACTTAAGATTAAAATATCTGAATTTGTACAGAGTCTTATATTGTTATTTAAGAGGAGACCATGTTTAGGTGTACAAGACATTTAGCGACAGTTACCTTTGGGATTGTGTGAGGTTATCAAAAATTAGTATACAGTCATCTGACAGTCTATGTAAAAGATTATATAGGAATGAAAGGTATACTAATTGACTGTCTGAGAGAGTAACTGATGCATGGAACAGACTACTAAATTACATTAAGACAAGCAAACCCTAATTTAGATATTTTCAAGAAGAACCTGGGCACTTATTATTGGAAGAACTGTTCTGGTATATTGGCAAGCTAGAAGAGCATTATTGCCTGTGCCTGAAATATTTGAACATATGTACGTATCTGTGTAAACTAATGTGAAGCCTGCATCTACCTGGAAAATATTTTAACTAACTTAGAAAATCCAAGGTCAGTATTTCTGTTAAGTTAGTCAGCCAGGTTTATTTAGCTGTGGGTTAGACTTTTCTTTAAATGATCATTGTTTTTTGTATTCTTGCAAATTTCCTAGATCTCTGCTTATGTAATGTAAATCAGCCCAACCTTGACTTTATTGCTTAAAGTTTTTGTTATTCACTTCTAAGATCTTGTGTCTAGGCATTTATTATTTTCTGTTATTTTTTTGAGGAGGGGGTTCCATTTAGCACTGCAGGTTGACCAGTTGTGGCAGAAGCCAGATAGCTTGAACACAGTACTAGTAAGGTATTCATTTTGTAATTTATAGTTTGCTAAATCAGAAAGTGGCACTAGTAATTGTCAGGTCACTAGCCCAGTAATCTGGAGTGGTGGCACTGGAAGACACTGTTTTCATATCGAGGGTGGTGAGGCAGGGGCCTAGGACACTAGGCCAAAGGCTGTGCTCTGTAAGTGTTGAGTATGTAGTTTTAGTCTGGGCATGGGTGTAGGAAACTGGTACCTGGGCAGCTATACGTTATCCTTTTGTGCTCTTGGAGCTTGCTTGCATTTGGTGAATTGGTTATCAAATCAGATTTGTGTTTTCTTTGCTTTAATCTGATGGGTATCATTAGTGTTGCTTGAAATGCCATCAGACCTATTTTGGACATTATGGTAGATTCAAGAACCATAGCCATTGCCCCTTTTATACTCTCTTGGCACATTAGTTGGCTGTGGTGGTATTTAAATCTCATCAGTGCCAAACCGATCACCACATATTGGTGGCAGTGGGGCCACCTGTTTCACACGGTACTAGCTTTTTCTTTCAGGAGAACTTCTGAATCTAGATATATAGTACAGTTACTGAATCGTACTGTGAAGAAAATTGTATTTTCTTTTCAATTAAATTCACTTGGATATTCACTGAAAAGATCCCGTGCTTGTGGTTATGCTTCCCTCTGTACTTAATCCAGAATATTTCTAAATCATAAGACAGTTTGGCAGTTAGCTTAGAGGAATAAGGAGCTGTTAATGAGCTGATGTTCTTCGTGTTTCACTGTTGCAGTCATCACATTTGGGTTATCTGCTTGCAGCTAGCCCTCAGTCGGCCTGATTATCAAAGTCTTGGGTCCTGCGTTGTTTGCTGTCTCATCTTCCATGACGTCAGGTAGTCAAGGGTATAAAGCATGCAGCTGACGCCATTACACCAGTCTTTCTTGCCATGCGGTGCCCGAAGCAGAAGCAGTTCACAAGCGCCGGTCGGCCGACTCCTGAAATTTTCGTTTTCGAGTTTCAGATCCGAAGTCTTCAACTAAGCTAAGTACCCCGTTGGGGATCCTTTTTCTTGCTCTAAACCGATGTCAGTAAAAGTTAACAATAGTATTTCTTGTGGAAAGCAAATACCTCAAAGATTTTCATTCGTACTGCATTCCTTGCTTAGGCCCGGACCACGACGTACCTCGCTGTCAGTTTTGCGCCTTATTCAGACCTCGTACTATTCGTTGTCGGTTCATTTTTGCATCTAAATATTTTGGTGGTGGTTGTTTGTCTTTCAGCTTTTTCTGGTTAGGGGTCGCCACAGCGGAACTCCAGTCCGGTAAGGATTGGCAGATTTTCATGAACGCCGAGGTGCCAGCTCGACGTCCAGCCTTCAGCGAAGGCAGTCCCATTTTATGCATGTCATTGGAATGCCACCCAACCTTGGGGAGGACATGCAGACTCCACACACAAGGCACTTTCCCTGCACTCCAGCCGAGAATCAAATGGGAGAACCTCTTGCTGTGAGACAACAATGCTACTGCTGCACCACCGCGGCTCATTGCATCTAAATATTTTGGTACTCTGTTCAATTATCCAGAAATGGCTTCGGTAAGCCACCCGACTACCGACATTCTGAAAAAACGCAAAGATAAAGACAGAGAATGACCGCATAGGTCTAAAGTTGCCAACGAATCTTCTCCTGAGCTAGTCACCAGTACTCAGTTTGGCACTTTCGCAGCCCCTGATACCCGCTACTTCAGATTCGCAGGCCTCTACTGAGACCCACTCTGAGTCCGGTATGCTGCGAGATGCTTCTTTGACTGTGGAACCTGCAAATGTTTCTACCTTGGATGGGTTCAGAGCTGCTGTGCAGGCACTGGCTTTTGAGTGTGTATTCAGGCCTACTGACTATTAAACCAACGCCATCTTCCTCTTCAAGGCCTAAAACTCGAACCATGCCCAGAAAACAGACGCCAAGACTGCATGGTCAGGCTACTAAGCCTAAAAAAACAAATGATAAGAATGGCTGAAGACCTTATTACTCTAATCAGGGGAAGCCACCCTTCGCCCGCTAAGAGACCTAGGACTGATTTTCCTTCTGATTCTTCTGATCAGGATTCTGAAATTTCTGTTTTCTGTGATGACCAGGATTTGCCTTTAACTGCCTATGAGGATTCTGATGCAGAGGACTCAATTCCCTCTGCTTCCCCTCCAGAGGATTTCTCTCTTAGTGAAACCCTGCATTCTCTTAGGGAGCATTTCTGCTGGGAAAGCCAGGATTACTCTGACTCTAAAAAGAGGCTTAGGGAATTCTTACTCCTGCCTCAGCACAGGCCTTTAGCTATCCCTCCTGTGCTGGACATTGTAGATGATGTCTTCTCGGAATCTAGCCTGGCCCCTGACACTTTACCTCCTGCTCCCAGAAAACCTGATGGATATTACAGGGTACCTGACTCTCTCAAGTTCCTCTTTAAAAATCCCACTGCGGATCCTGAGACCATTTCACAGGGACCCAAGGGCATTAAAGCTACTACTGCCAAAAACCCTACCCCCTCTGATAGAGATTCTGGGGCGCTGGATAGATGGGGTAAGAAGGTAAACACTTCTGCAACTTTGACCATTAGGGCCTTAAACTGCCAGTTTCATATGTTAAAGTACCAGCAGCATATTATTGGATTGCTTAGGCAGAAAATGATATTGATTCCTGACTGTGCTGAAAGTAAAGAATTGCAGGATGTACTGCATTTTGCTGAACAAGTTGGAAAACATACTTTGCAATGTGGTTTTGATTCATTAGAGGCATCTTGCAGGGCTGCTGTCACTGGGTCTGTACTTAGAAGGCATGCTTGGCTTAAGGAGCAGTCTTTGCCAGATCATATTAAAGCTAAATTACTGGATGCTTCCTTAAACCAAGACCACCTGTTTGGCAACAAAGCAGAAGATGTACTTTAAAAAGATGGAGGAACAAGCTACATCTATGCAAACTGTTAAAGATTTCCTGCAAGTACAGCCTCTCAGACTTAGTAGGCATTGGCCCTGTAAGAATTGATCCTTTCCTACCTCTTCCAGGCCTTCTCAGTCCAAACCCAGAACCAGCAGAACACCCAGGCTTCAATCCCAAGGTACTCACAGGCCTAAGCAGTGGGGGGGGGGGGCTCCCTCCCACTTCCAAAGCAGGGAGTAGTAAGACTCCCCCCCTATGGTAAACTGTCTCAATGACTTAACTTTAAACCTTCCAAGCCCTGCTCAACTGACTGTTCCTTTAGGGGGTAAAAATCGCCCTGCATGCAAAAAATTGGGAACTCATTACCCAGGACAAATGGGTTTTAAATATAGTTTTCCAAGGATACAGATTCCACTTCCACTCCTTACCAACCCCAAACGGTTGGCTAGACCTACCGCCAAATCAGTGGGCAGAGGCTCAAAAGCATGATGTTCATCATGTTACCCTGCTGCAGTCATCACACTTGGGTTATCCTGCCATCAGGCGGTCCCGCAGTCTGTCTGAGTTCCAAAGTCTTGGTCCGACGTTGGTTGCTGTCGCTTCTTCCCTGACGTCAGTGCACCAGGGGTATATAAGAGGCTTCCGATGCCATTTTCTTCAGTCTTTCTTGCCGCGGGGTGCCTGAAGCAGAAACAGTTCGCAAGTGCCGGTCGGCCGACGCCTGAGATTTTCGAATCGAATTTCAGTCCAAAGTCTTCAATAAAGCTAAGTACCCCATTTGGGAACCTTTTCTTGCCTCAGTCCGATGTCAGAAAAAGTTAACAATTGCATTTCTTGTGGGAAGCAAATACCTCATAAGGACTTCCATTCTTATTGTATTCCTTGCCTAGGCCCAGACCACGACGTCACAGGTTGTCGGTTTTGTGCTAGGTTTAATAAACGAACTATCAAATGCCGTTTTGACTTCGCACGACATTACTTTGGTAGGAAATTTAATTATATCATGCCGTCGGAGCAGCCGACAACTGTCATACATAAAAAACGCAAGGATAAGGACAGGCAGCCTAGGAACAAGCCAGACTCCGAGGCCTCTGCTGGGCTTGTCACCGGTTCTCTGGTTTTCAGTGAGGCGCCTACGCAGCCCCTGACGACCGCAGAATTGGAACCCCAGACAGTTGCGGATTCTCAAGAGGAGTGCACTAGGCCATTGCAGCCATCTTCATTAGGCCCTTCCGATACCGGAGCCGAAGGAGATCTCGGTGCAGTAGAAACACCCTCGGTTGCAGAAGGTGTCTTCAGACTGACTACACTCACCATTAAATCTTATGCTAAGCTTAAGACTCCATTAAAACCAGAAAAGACTGTACATCAGTCTACAGTTCAAGGACCCATGCCTAAGAAACAGATGCTTAAGATGGCTGAAGATTTGATTACCCTAATCAGGGGTGCCCATCCCCCTTCAGATAAAAGGCCAAGACAAGAGGAGGATTATGCTTCCTCTGACCAGGTTTCAGTTTCCTCAGATTCTTCTGAGGAACAGGATTACACCTTTCCCTCTTATAAAGACTCTGATGCTGAAGACTCTATTCCCTCAGCATCTCCCCCTGAAGACTACTTCTGCTCCAGCCAAACCAGACAGGTGCTACAGAGTACCTGACTCGCACAAATTCCTTTATAAAAGCCCTGTGGCTGACCCAGAAATAATTTCCCAGGGTCCCAAAGGGGCTAAAGCTTCTATGGCTAAAATCCTGTGCCCTCTGAAAGGGATTCCAGAGCCCTAGATAGATGGGGAAAGAAGATATACACCTCAGCTACTCTAGCTATGAGAGCATTAAATTGTCAGTTTCACATGCTGACATATCAGCAATTCCTAATGTCTCAGTTAAAACAAAAAATGAGCACACATTCTGAACAGTCTGAATTCAAGGAAATGCAGGATCTGTTGCATGCAGCTGAACAGGTGGGCAAACATACTTTACAATGTGGATTTGATTCATTGGAAGCTTCCTGTAGAGCAGCTGTTACTGGGTCTGTTATACGTAGACATGCTTGGTTAAAAGAACAAACCCTACCTGATCATGTTAAAGCAAAATTATTGGATGCACCTTTACAGCAGGATGTATTATTTGGTGTCAAAGCAGAAGAGGTTTTAAAGAAAATGGAGGATAAGGCAAAGTCTATGCAGACGGTCAAGGATTTTTTTACAGGTACAATCCCCTCGTTTCAGCAGAAATTGGCCAACAAAAAACTGGTCCTTTCCAGCTTCTGACAGATCACAGAGGGGCAAATACAGATGCCCAAGGGGCAGAGGTCAGTCACAAGGCCCTTACAAACCTCACCAATGGGGTACTGCTACCCAGAAAGGAGGAGAAGACAGGCCCCAAGCTAGCAGAAGACAAACACAATGACTCAATCCTCAAACTACCAAGCAAATCTCTCTTGGCAGCTCCCTTGGGAGGAAAATTAGCAGTTTTTGCAGACAACTGGCACATCATCACAAAAGACAAATGGGTCCTAAACATGGTCTCACAAGGATACAGATTCCACTTTCATACCTTGCCAAGGATAAAAGGAATGCCAAACCTGCCACCAAATCAATGGGCAGAGGCGCAAAAACAAATTACAGCTCGCATGGACATGAGAGCCATTCAACAGGTACCTACACAGGAGCAAGGACAAGGATTTTACTCGAGGCTCTTTCTAGTCCCAAGAAAAGACAAAGCTTGGAGACTCATTCTGGATCTTTCAGTTCTGAACACCTATCTACAAGTACCAAAATTCAAGATGCTAACACTACAGCAGCTTGTTCCCATGCTGGGCAAGAATGCTTGGCTAGTAACGTTGGACCACAAGGAGGCATACCTGCATGTTCCTATCAGACAAAATTGCAGAAGATACCTCCGCTTCATTGCAGGTTCAACCCATTATCAATTCTCTGCACTGCCCTTTGGCTTATCTACTGCGCCCAGGGTCTTCACAAAATGCCTGGCACCAGTAATTGCATACTGCAGACAAAGAGGAATTCAAATTTACCCATACCTGGACGACTGCCTTATTCAAGCAGAAAGCAAGGACATTCTTTTAAAACATCTGGCATTTGTCAAACACCTTCTAAGTTGCCTAGGGTACACAGTAAACAAAAAGAAATCAAAAACTAGTGCCCTCACAAAACATAATATTCCTGGGTGCCAGCTTGAATACAATGGGCCCAGATGGCTTATCTCACGCCAGACAAGCAACAACAGCTGACTCAATACTTCAAAATAATGGCAACAAAGACCCAACTCCCTGCAAGAAAAATTCTGCAGGCCTTGGGATTCATGGCATCTTGCATACTACTAATACCATTTGCAAAACTGCATATAAGGAAATTACAATGGTACCTGAAAAGCGTATGGACTCAGCACAGCCACAGCTTGGAAACAATGATACCACTCATTCCCTGCCTTCAACAGGAGTTTCTATGGTGAGCACAGGCATGTCACCTCAGCAAGGGTCAGCCTTTCACCTTACCCACAGCCAGGCAAACTATGACAACAGATGCATCGGACTATGCCTGGGGAGCACATATGGCAGGACAGTGCATTCAGGGCAAATGGACTACAGATCAAAGGCATCTGCATATCAATGAAAAAGAAATGCTAGCAGTACAGAATGCCCTAACAGCTTTCAAGGACCTCTTACACCCAGGGCAGCTAATAATAAAGACGGACAATACCACAGTAATGTGGTACATAAACAAGCAAGGGGGCACACATTCCTACCCTCTATGCAGGCAAGCAATGAGCTTGTGGAGCACAGCATTGTCTTGCCAGGTTCAATTACAAGCACAATTCCTGCCAGGAAAGAAAAACACATTGGCAGATGACCTAAGCAGAAACATTATGGATCCCCACGAGTGGAAACTAGATCCACAAGTATTTGCTACAACTCAAAAATGGGGACGCCCAGACATAGATCTGTTTGCCAACCCCCAAAACTACCAACTTCAAAAATTTTGCACAAGGACATTTCATCCACAAGCTTGGAAAGTGGACGCCCTCTCATTCAGTTGGAAGACATTAACAGTGTATGCCTTTCCTCCACTGCCTCTTCTAGCAAAGGTAATGCTGAAAGTCAGATTAGAGAGGTCACAAATGATACTCATTACACCAGACTTGGCCACACCAGCACTGGTATCCAATTCTAAAGAACATGGCCCACGGCCCACTGTGGATTTTACCACAAATTCCTCACCTGCTCACCCAGCGAGACAATCAGATTCTACACAGCCAGCTCAAGACTTTAAACCTGGCTGCATGGCAAATTACCTAAACAACCAGTCGACACCTCTATCCAAAGCTGTTATGGATGTCATTCTGGAGGCCAGGAGGCCCAGCACCTGGAAAACCTATTCAGACAAATGGAAAAGATTTTGCGCCTGGAACCAGGCTAAAGGCCAAAATCCCCTTGATCCAAACATTCCTCAGATTCTACAATATTTAACTAAGATGTTGCACAAAGGACTTTCCTTTTCATCTATTAAGATCCACTCCTCAGCAATTTCAGCTCATTACAAACCGGATCCTCGTTTATTTTCACATCCACTCCTAAGACAGTACCTCAGAGGGGCTAAGAACATAAGACTGCCCAGGAGAGCACCAACACCTACTTGGGATCTCAACTTTGTTCTGGAAAAGCTTACACTGCCGCCCTTTGAACCAGCTTTTTCAGCTGATTTAAAATTTCTTTCATGGAAAACTGCTCTGCTACTAGCAATAACTTCAGCTAGAAGAGTCTCGGAGCTACAGGCACTAATGAGAGTGGAGCCTTTACTCATTTTTCATCAAGACAGAGTCTCTCTGCGAACTAACCCTTCCTTTATGCCAAAGGTGGTATCCAGTGTGGCCCTAAACCAAACCATTCATTTGCCCACATTTTTACCAAATCCCCAGAACAAAGGAGAAAGACTCCTGCACTCTTTGGACATTCACAGGCAATTACGTTACTACTTGGATAAAACTAAGGCTTTCAGAAAATCTGACCAGCTCTTTGTAGCCTATGCTGCAGGATCACAAGGAAAAGCTATCTCAAAACAGACCATTTCAAAATGGATAGGACATTGCATACATTTCTGCTACACGCATCATGGGAAACCAGTACCTGCTAACATTAGGTCCCACTCCACAAAGGCTACAGCTACATCAGCAGCCTTTCTCAGGGGGGTGCCAACCAGGGATATTCTGGAAACTGCAACTTGGAGTTCAGTGCACACCTTCACCAAACACTATCACTTACCTCTATATTCTAAGACTAGAGCTGTTTTTTTCACTGCAGTTTTGCAGGGCCTACTAGCTTCTTCTAACCCTGTTTAACTCCATCACCCATCCTTAGCTTTGGGATTCAACCCAAGTGTGATGACTGCAGCAGGGTAACACGATGAACATAGTACAGTTTTGTACCTACCATAAATGTAGATGTTCGAGTGTTCACTCTGTTGCAATCCAGGTTACCCTCCCTCCCTCCCCTCTGAACTAGCTGGACTTATCTATGCCACTCTATCCTATACAACCTCTGTGGTGTATTTGCTTGTGCCTGAAGGTATTGTTTTATTTTTATATGTACTTTTTTTAGAAAAACTGAAGAAAATGGCGTCTGATGCCTCTTGTATACCCCTGGCGCACTGACGTCAGGGAAGAAGTGACAGCAACTGACGACGGACTAAGACTTTGGAACTCAGGCCGATTGCGGGACCGCCTGACGGCAGGATAACCCAAGTGTGATGACTGCAGCAGGGTGAACTCTTGAACATCTACATTTATGGCAAGTACAAAACTGTACTTTCTCTGCCAGAAAAGACAATTCCTGGCATCCTATCCTGGATCTGTCTATCCTAAACACCTTTTTGGTAATCCCAAAATTCAAGATGCTAACTCTTCATCATCTGCTTCTCATGCTAGGCAAAGATTCTTGGTTGGCAACACTGGATTTAAAGGAAGCCTACCTGCACTTCCCAATAAGGGAATCTTGCAGAAAATACTTACGCTTCAGAGAAGGCTACATGCACTATCAGTTCTCTGCACTGCCCTTTGGCTTATCTACTGCGCCCAGGGTATTCACAAAGTGCCTAGCTCCAGTAATTGCATTTTGCAGGCAAAGAAATATTTAAATATAGTCTTACCTGGACGATTGTCTAATTCGGGCAGAAAGCCAGGACATACTATTAAATCATCTGGCATTTGTAAAGAAATTACTAACTTCTCTGGGGTACACCATAAACGAAAATAAATCACATCTTGTACCCTGCCAACAAATTGTATTCCTGGGAGCAAGCTTGAATACAACTTCCCAGATGGCCTACCTCACGCCAGAGAAACAAGTTCATTTGACAACCTACTTCAAACTACTGGCCACAAAGACCCAGCTATCTGCAAGGAAAATACTGCAAGGCCTGGGGTTCATAGCCTCTTGCTTTCTAATTCCATATGCAAGACTGCATATGAGGAAACTACAATGGTATCTAAAATGCCTATGGTGTCAACATTCTCAAGATCTCGAATCAATGATTCCTATCATTCCTTGTCTAAAGATAGAGTTCCTTTGGTGGGCAGAGGCCTGCCACCAAAACAAGGGACTGCCATTCAGTCTACCCCCTGCCGCCCAATTCCTAACAACAGACACATCAGACTATGCATGGGGGGCTCACTTGGCAGGGCAGTGCATTCAGGGCAAATGGAACCCAAGTCAGATGCACCTGCATATCAATCAAAAAGAAATGTTAGCTATACAGAATGCTCTGACAGCTTTCAAGGACCACATTCTTCTGGACAATTATTGGTAAAGACGGGCAACACTAGAAAGACGAGCTGAGTAACGCAAGTCACCACACCACAAATCAGGAAGTTTAAACCATTTATTGTAAAGTGCTTTTCGTCTCGGGCAATCCCAAGACTTCTTCAGACAAAGTAACAGTACACATGCCCCTTCTTTTAACTTCCACAATTAAATTAAACATCACACCTTTGGTTAAAAACATTAATTCATTAGATATGCTAAACAGCTCAAGGTCTGGAGTCACGAGCCCCACCCACTTGTGAGCAAATCACAACATAGTGTAGTGAAAGACGGACAACACCACAGTTATATGGTACATAAACAAGCAGGGGGGAACCCACTCATACCCTCTCTGCAGACTGGTTCTGTGGAACACAGCCTTGAGCTACCAAGTGCACCTACAAGCTCAATTCCTGCCAGGAAAGCTAAATACACTGGCAGACGACCTAAGCAGAAATCTCATGGACCCACACGAGTGGAGACTGGAACCAAAGATATTCAACATGTTGAGAAACAAATGGGGAGCCCAGAGTTGGACCCGTTTTCCTCCCCTCAGAACTACCAATTGGACAAATTCTGCACAAGGACTCCCCACAAACAAGCTTGGAAAGTGGATGCCCTGTCCTTCACCTGGAAAAAACTATCAGTGTATGCCTTTCCCCCTCTGCCTCTCCTGTCCAAAGTGCTACTAAAGATCAAACAGGACAAACCAAAGACAATACCGATTGCACCAGATGGCCATGCCAACACTGGTACCCCCTCTTTCGCAGTGTGCCACTGCTGGCACCATGGCACCTGCCTCAGACCCCTGCCCTGCTGTCCCAGCAGGAGGGCCAGATTCTGTACCCACAGCTTCAAACCGTGAAACTTGCAGCCTGGATAATTACCTGATCTCTTTGTTACCATCCCTCAGTAAGCAAGTGATGGATGTCATTCTGGAGGCAAGGAGGCCTAGTACTAGAAAATCCTATGCTGAAAAATAGTTTCTTTTCCTGGAGCCAAACTCAGGGGATCGGCACAACTGTGCCCAATTTACCTCACATACTTCAATATTTAACTGATGTGCTTCACAAGGGCCTTTCCTTTTCTTCCATCAAAATTAATGCCTCAGCCATTTCAGCACATTACAATATTGTGCCACCCCTCTTCTCTCATCCACTGCTGAAGCAATTCCTCAGAGGGGCCAAAATCTTAAGACCAGCCAGGAGAGCCCCTACTCCAGCCTGGGACCTTAACTTTGTATTGGAAAAGCTCACTCTACCTCCCTCTGAGCCAGCTGCAAATGCAGAGTTGAAATTCCTTTCTTGGAAAACAGCCTTCCTTCTAGCAATCACTTCAGCAAGAAGGGTGTCTGAATTACAGGCCCTCATGGCAGTGGAGCCTTTCATCATCTTTCATGCAGGCAGGGTGTCCCTCAGGACCAGTTCTTCCTTTATGCCCAAGGTGGTATCCAGTGTGGCCCTTAATCAGTCCATTCATTTGCCAATCTTCTTTTCTAATCCACAGAACAAACTGGAACAAATACTGCACTCTTTGGACGTGCACAGACAACTTAGATTTTACTTTGACAGGATTAAGCCTCTCAGGGAATCTGAACAGCTGCTGGTTGCATTTGCTGCAGGGGCAGAGGGGAAGGCCATTTCAAAGCAAACCATTTCTAAGTGGATAGCCATTGCATTCATCTCTGCTATAAGCACCATGGAAAACCTACCCCACAGGGGATAAGACAACATTCAACCAGGACTGCGTCTACCTCTACAGCCTTTCTCAGAGGTGTCCCTGCCAGGGACATCCTAGAAGCTGCTACCTGGATTTCTGTACATACCTTCACCAAGCATTACCACTTGCCAATTTTTTCTAAATCCAGAGCTGGCTTTGCCACTGCAGTCTTGCAGGGCATTATAGCTGGTCCTAATGCTATCTAATTTCTTCCTCCCATCCTTAGCTTTGGGAATCTACCTAAATGCAATGACTGCACCAGTGAAACACGAAGAGCATAGTACAGTTGTGTACACTTACCTTAATTGTAGATGTTAAAGTGTATTCACTATTGCAGTCCTGGTTACCCACCCTCCAGCCCCCAGACTTCTATTGACTATACCTCTATTCTTGTTTACTATGCTTAAAGCTTTCTGGTGTATTTGCTTTTTTGTTTGAGGATGTAACCTTTTTATATAATTGCTTCCCATTATGGGGGCACCTGACTTCTGGGGCAAGAAAAACTGATGTAATGGCGCCGGGTGCATGCTTTATACGGCTGACTACCTGACGTCATGGAAGATGAGACAGCAACTGACGCAGGACCCAAGACTTTGTTAATCAGGCCGACTGAGGGCTACCTGCAAGTAGATAACCCAAATGTGATGACTGCAACAGTGAATACACTCAAACATATACATTTATGGTAAGTGTTCACAACTGTACTTTTCCTGTGGTGTGGTGGTGCAAGATTTGGTTCCTAAGCCTTGATTATCTAACTGTACATCTCTGAGCAAATCACTTAACCAGATAAAACTCCCGGACTGAGTGTAAAAAGGTCAAAGAGATCACTGATCTACCCCAGAAAACAAATACAAATAAATAAATAAATAAATAAGTAAATGGAAATGGCAAATAGGGCAAAGTCTTGAACAACAGAAGTAACATTAGGAGTATTCTTGTCAAGATCAACAGAATCATTTATACAGTTTTGGATTACATGGGCTGGATTGTGGTGCATGTGAGCATGGTGTGGGAATAAGACCGTACATGTTCTTCGTGTTTCACTGTTGCAGTCATTACATTTGGGTTATCTGCTTGCAGGTAGCCCTCAGTCGGCCTGATTAACAAAGTCTTGGGTCCTGTGTCGGTTGCTGTCCCTTCTTTCTTGATGCCAGGTTGTCAGGGGTATAAAACATGCAGCTGACGCCATTACATCAGTCTTTCTTGCCGTGCGGAGCCCAAAGCAAAAGCAGTTCGCAAGTGCCGGTCGGCCGACTCCTGAAATTTTCATTTTCGAGTTTCAGAACCGAAGTCTTCAACTAAAGCTAAGTACCCTGTTGGGGAAACTTGTTCGTGCTCCTTACTGATGTCTGTAAAAGTTAATAATTGCATTACACGTGGAAAGCAAATACCTCTCAAAGATTTTCATTCGTACTGTATTCCTTGCCTAGGCCCCGACCACGACGTACCTTGCTGTCGGTTTTGTGCTTTATTTAATCAGCGCACTATCCGTCGTCTGTATATTTTCGCCTCTAAATATTTCGGTTCTCAGTTTAATTATCCAGAAATGTCGTCGGTTAACCATCCGACTACCAAGATTCCAAAAAAAATGCAAAGATAAAGATGGAGACAGGCCGTCGAGGTCCAAAACTGCCGACGCTTCTAAGCCAGTTGCCAGTTCGCTGGTACTCAGTGAGGCACTTTCCCAGCCCCTGATACCTGATACGTCTGATTCACAGGCCTTTACAGAGACCCATTTGGTGTCCTGTATGCCACGAGATGCTTCAACTGTGGAACCTGCGGATGTCCCTACCTTGGATGGGTCCGGAGCCGCTGTGCAGGCACCGGCTTCTGAGGGTGTATTCAGGCCTATGGACTTGCATATCAAACTGATGCCTCCTTCTTCATTTAGGCCTAAATCTCGAACCATGCCTAAAAAACCGATGCCCAGGCCGCATGCTCAGGCCTCTATGCCTAAAAAACAAATAAGAATGGCTGAAGATCTTATAACTCTAATCAGGGGAGGCCAACCTCCTCCTCCTAAGAGACCTAGGACTGAAGTTGTTTATGAATCTACTGACCAGGATTCTGATTTTTCTGATTCTTCTGATGATCTGGATTTGCCCTTATCTACTTATGAGGATTCTGATGCAGAGGACTCTATTCCCTCTGCTTCCCCTCCAGTGGAGTTTTCTTTTGGTGAAACCTTACATACTCTAAGGGAGCATTTCCACTGGGAAAGACAGGATTTTTCTGATTCAAAAAAGAGGCTTAGGGATTTCTTACTCCTGCCTCAGCATAGGCCTTTAGCTATTCCTCCTGTACTAGACATTGTTGATGATGCCTTTTCGTAATCTAGTTTGGCCCCTGATACTTTGCCGCCTGCTCCAAGAAAACCTGACCGATATTGCAGGGTTCCTGATTCACACAAGTTCCTTTGTAAAAATCCTATTGCGGATCCATAGATTATTTCACAGGGACCCAAGGGCATTAAGGCTTCTACTGCTAAAAATCCTACCCCTTCTGATAGAGACTCCAGGGTGCTGGATAGATGGGGTAAGAAGGTTTACACTTTTGCAACCTTGGCCATTAGGGCTTTAAACTGCCAGTTTCATACGTTAAAGTATCAACAACATGTCATTGGATTGCTTAAACAGAAAATTATGCTGATTCCTGACTGTGCTGAAAATAAAGAATTACAGCATTTAAAGCATTCTGCTGAACAAGTTGGAAAACATACTTTGCAATGTGGTTTTGATTCATTAGTGGCATCTTGCAGGGCTGCTGTCACTGGGTCTGTACTTAGAAGGCATGCTTGGCTTAAGGAGCAGTCTTTGCCAGATCATATTAAAGCTAAATTACTGGATGCTTCCTTAAACCAAGACCACCTGTTTGGCAACAAAGCAGAAGATGTACTTTAAAAAGATGGAGGAACAAGCTACATCTATGCAAACTGTTAAAGATTTCCTGCAAGTACAGCCTCTCAGACTTAGTAGGCATTGGCCCTGTAAGAATTGATCCTTTCCTACCTCTTCCAGGCCTTCTCAGTCCAAACCCAGAACCAGCAGAACACCCAGGCTTCAATCCCAAGGTACTCACAGGCCTAAGCAGTGGGGGGCTCCCACTTCCAAAGCAGGGAGTAGTAAGACTCCCCCCCTATGGTAAACTGTCTCAATGACTTAACTTTAAACCTTCCAAGCCCTGCTCAACTGACTGTTCCTTTAGGGGGTAAAAATCGCCCTGCATGCAAAAAATTGGGAACTCATTACCCAGGACAAATGGGTTTTAAATATAGTTTTCCAAGGATACAGATTCCACTTCCACTCCTTACCAACCCCAAACGGTTGGCTAGACCTACCGCCAAATCAGTGGGCAGAGGCTCAAAAGCATGATGTTCATCATGTTACCCTGCTGCAGTCATCACACTTGGGTTATCCTGCCATCAGGCGGTCCCGCAGTCTGTCTGAGTTCCAAAGTCTTGGTCCGACGTCGGTTGCTGTCGCTTCTTCCCTGACGTCAGTGCACCAGGGGTATATAAGAGGCTTCCGATGCCATTTTCTTCAGTCTTTCTTGCCGCGGGGTGCCTGAAGCAGAAACAGTTCGCAAGTGCCGGTCGGCCGACGCCTGAGATTTTCGAATCGAATTTCAGTCCAAAGTCTTCAATAAAGCTAAGTACCCCATTTGGGAACCTTTTCTTGCCTCAGTCCGATGTCAGAAAAAGTTAACAATTGCATTTCTTGTGGGAAGCAAATACCTCATAAGGACTTCCATTCTTATTGTATTCCTTGCCTAGGCCCAGACCACGACGTCACAGGTTGTCGGTTTTGTGCTAGGTTTAATAACGAACTATCAAATGCCGTTTGACTTCGCACGACATTACTTTGGTAGGAAATTTAATTATATCATGCCGTCGGAGCAGCCGACAACTGTCATACATAAAAAACGCAAGGATAAGGACAGGCAGCCTAGGAACAAGCCAGACTCCGAGGCCTCTGCTGGGCTTGTCACCGGTTCTCTGGTTTTCAGTGAGGCCTCGCAGCCCCTGACGACCGCAGAATTGGAACCCCAGACAGTTGCGGATTCTCAAGCGGAGTGCACTAGGCCATTGCAGCCATCTTCATTAGGCCCTTCCGATACCGGAGCCGAAGGAGATCTCGGTGCAGTAGAAACACCCTCGGTTGCAGAAGGTGTCTTCAGACTGACTACACTCACCATTAAATCTTATGCTAAGCTTAAAACTCCATTAAAACCAGAAAAGACTGTACATCAGTCTACAGTTCAAGGACCCATGCCTAAGAAACAGATGCTTAAGATGGCTGAAGATTTGATTATCCTAATCAGGGATGCCCATCCCCCTTCAGATAAAAGGCCAAGACAAGAGGAGGATTATGCTTCCTCTGACCAGGTTTCAGTTTCCTCAGATTCTTCTGAGGAACAGGATTACACCTTTCCCTCTTATAAAGACTCTGATGCTGAAGACTCTATTCCCTCAGCATCTCCCCCTGAAGACTACTTCTGCTCCAGCCAAACCAGACAGGTGCTACAGAGTACCTGACTCGCACAAATTCCTTTATAAAAGCCCTGTGGCTGACCCAGAAATAATTTCCCAGGGTCCCAAAGGGGCTAAAGCTTCTATGGCTAAAAATCCTGTGCCCTCTGAAAGGGATTCCAGAGCCCTAGATAGATGGGGAAAGAAGATATACACCTCAGCTACTCTAGCTATGAGAGCATTAAATTGTCAGTTTCACATGCTGACATATCAGCAATTCCTAATGTCTCAGTTAAAACAAAAAATGAGCACACATTCTGAACAGTCTGAATTCAAGGAAATGCAGGATCTGTTGCATGCAGCTGAACAGGTGGGCAAACATACTTTACAATGTGGATTTGATTCATTGGAAGCTTCCTGTAGAGCAGCTGTTACTGGGTCTGTTATACGTAGACATGCTTGGTTAAAAGAACAAACCCTACCTGATCATGTTAAAGCAAAATTATTGGATGCACCTTTACAGCAGGATGTATTATTTGGTGTCAAAGCAGAAGAGGTTTTAAAGAAAATGGAGGATAAGGCAAAGTCTATGCAGACGGTCAAGGATTTTTTTACAGGTACAATCCCCTCGTTTCAGCAGAAGTTGGCCAACAAAAAACTGGTCCTTTCCAGCTTCTGACAGATCACAGAGGGGCAAATACAGATGCCCAAGGGGCAGAGGTCAGTCACAAGGCCCTTACAAACCTCACCAATGGGGTACTGCTACCCAGAAAGGAGGAGAAGACAGGCCCCAAGCTAGCAGAAGACAAACACAATGACTCAATCCTCAAACTACCAAGCAAATCTCTCTTGGCAGCTCCCTTGGGAGGAAAATTAGCAGTTTTTGCAGACAACTGGCACATCATCACAAAAGACAAATGGGTCCTAAACATGGTCTCACAAGGATACAGATTCCACTTTCATACCTTGCCAAGGATAAAAGGAATGCCAAACCTGCCACCAAATCAATGGGCAGAGGCACAAAAACAAATTACAGCTCGCATGGACATGAGAGCCATTCAACAGGTACCTACACAGGAGCAAGGACAAGGATTTTACTCGAGACTCTTTCTAGTCCCAAGAAAAGACAAAGCTTGGAGACTCATTCTGGATCTTTCAGTTCTGAACACCTATCTACAAGTACCAAAATTCAAGATGCTAACACTACAGCAGCTTGTTCCCATGCTGGGCAAGAATGCTTGGCTAGTAACGTTGGACCACAAGGAGGCATACCTGCATGTTCCTATCAGACAAAATTGCAGAAGATACCTCCGCTTCATTGCAGGTTCAACCCATTATCAATTCTCTGCACTGCCCTTTGGCTTATCTACTGCACCCAGGGTCTTCACAGAATGCCTGGCACCAGTAATTGCATACTGCAGACAAAGAGGAATTCAAATTTACCCATACCTGGACGACTGCCTTATTCAAGCAGAAAGCAAGGACATTCTTTTAAAACATCTGGCATTTGTCAAACACCTTCTAAGTTGCCTAGGGTACACAGTAAACGAAAAGAAATCAAAAACTAGTGCCCTCACAAAACATAATATTCCTGGGTGCCAGCTTGAATACAATGGGCCCAGATGGCTTATCTCACGCCAGACAAGCAACAACAGCTGACTCAATACTTCAAAATAATGGCAACAAAGACCCAACTCCCTGCAAGAAAAATTCTGCAGGCCTTGGGATTCATGGCATCTTGCATACTACTAATACCATTTGCAAAACTGCATATAAGGAAATTACAATGGTACCTGAAAAGCGTATGGACTCAGCACAGCCACAGCTTGGAAACAATGATACCACTCATTCCCTGCCTTCAACAGGAGTTTCTATGGTGAGCACAGGCATGTCACCTCAGCAAGGGTCAGCCTTTCACCTTACCCACAGCCAGGCAAACTATGACAACAGATGCATCGGACTATGCCTGGGAGCACATATGGCAGGACAGTGCATTCAGGGCAAATGGACTACAGATCAAAGGCATCTGCATATCAATGAAAAAGAAATGCTAGCAGTACAGAATGCCCTAACAGCTTTCAAGGACCTCTTACACCCAGGGCAGCTAATAATAAAGACGGACAATACCACAGTAATGTGGTACATAAACAAGCAAGGGGGCACACATTCCTACCCTCTATGCAGGCAAGCAATGAGCTTGTGGAGCACAGCATTGTCTTGCCAGGTTCAATTACAAGCACAATTCCTGCCAGGAAAGAAAAACACATTGGCAGATGACCTAAGCAGAAACATTATGGATCCCCACGAGTGGAAACTAGATCCACAAGTATTTGCTACAACTCAAAAATGGGGACGCCCAGACATAGATCTGTTTGCCAACCCCCAAAACTACCAACTTCAAAAATTTTGCACAAGGACATTTCATCCACAAGCTTGGAAAGTGGACGCCCTCTCATTCAGTTGGAAAACATTAACAGTGTATGCCTTTCCTCCACTGTCTCTTCTAGCAAAGGTAATGCTGAAAGTCAGATTAGAGAGGTCACAAATGATACTCATTACACCAGACTTGGCCACACCAGCACTGGTATCCAATTCTAAAGAACATGGCCCACGGCCCACCGTGGATTTTACCACAAATTCCTCACCTGCTCACCCAGCGAGACAATCAAATTCTACACAGCCAGCTCAAGACTTTAAACCTGGCTGCATGGCAAATTACCTAAACAACCAGTCGACACCTCTATCCAAAGCTGTTATGGATGTCATTCTGGAGGCCAGGAGGCCCAGCACCTGGAAAACCTATTCAGACAAATGGAAAAGATTTTGCGCCTGGAACCAGGCTAAAGGCCAAAATCCCCTTGATCCAAACATTCCTCAGATTCTACAATATTTAACTAAGATGTTGCACAAAGGACTTTCCTTTTCATCTATTAAGATCCACTCCTCAGCAATTTCAGCTCATTACAACACGGATCCTCGTTTATTTTCACATCCACTCCTAAGACAGTACCTCAGAGGGGCTAAGAACATAAGACTGCCCAGGAGAGCACCAACACCTACTTGGGATCTCAACTTTGTTCTGGAAAAGCTTACACTGCCGCCCTTTGAACCAGCTTTTTCAGCTGATTTAAAATTTCTTTCATGGAAAACTGCTCTGCTACTAGCAATAACTTCAGCTAGAAGAGTCTCAGAGCTACAGGCACTAATGAGAGTGGAGCCTTTACTCATTTTTCATCAAGACAGAGTCTCTCTGCGAACTAACCCTTCCTTTATGCCAAAGGTGGTATCCAGTGTGGCCCTAAACCAAACCATTCATTTGCCCACATTTTGTCGAAATCCCCAGAACAAAGGAGAAAGACTCCTGCACTCTTTGGACATTCACAGGCAATTACGTTACTACTTGGATAAAACTAAGGCTTTCAGAAAATCTGACCAGCTCTTTGTAGCCTATGCTGCAGGATCACAAGGAAAAGCTATCTCAAAACAGACCATTTCAAAATGGATAGGACATTGCATACATTTCTGCTACACGCATCATGGGAAACCAGTACCTGCTAACATTAGGTCCCACTCCACCAAGGCTACAGCTACATCAGCAGCCTTTCTCAGGGGGGTGCCAACCAGGGATATTCTGGAAACTGCAACTTGGAGTTCAGTGCACACCTTCACCAAACACTATCACTTACCTCTATATTCTAAGACTAGAGCTGGTTTTGTCACTGCAGTTTTGCAGGGCCTACTAGCTTCTTCTAACCCTGTTTAACTCCATCACCCATCCTTAGCTTTGGGATTCAACCCAAGTGTGATGACTGCAGCAGGGTAACACGATGAGCATAGTACAGTTTTGTACCTACCATAAATGTAGATGTTCGAGTGTTCACTCTGCTGCAATCCAGGTTACCCTCCCTCCCTCCCCTCTGAACTAGCTGGACTTATCTATGCCACTCTATCCTATACAACCTCTGTGGTGTATTTGCTTGTGCCTGAAGGTATTGTTTTATTTTCATATGTACTTTTTTTAGAAAAACTGAAGAAAATGGCGTCTGATGCCTCTTGTATACCCCTGGCACACTGACGTCAGGGAAGAAGTGACAGCAACTGACGACGGACTAAGACTTTGGAACTCAGGCCGATTGCGGGACCGCCTGACGGCAGGATAACCCAAGTGTGATGACTGCAGCAGGGTGAACTCTTGAACATCTACATTTATGGTAGGTACAAAACTGTACTTTCTCTGCCAGAAAAGACAATTCCTGGCATCCTATCCTGGATCTGTCTATCCTAGACACCTTTTTGGTAATCCCAAAATTCAAGATGCTAACTCTTCATCATCTGCTTCTCATGCTAGGCAAAGATTCTTGGTTGGCAACACTGGATTTAAAGGAAGCCTACCTGCACTTCCCAATAAGGGAATCTTGCAGAAAATACTTACGCTTCAGAGAAGGCTACATGCACTATCAGTTCTCTGCACTGCCCTTTGGCTTATCTACTGCGCCCAGGGTATTCACAAAGTGCCTAGCTCCAGTAATTGCATTTTGCAGGCAAAGAAATATTCAAATATACTCTTACCTGGACGATTGTCTAATTCGGGCAGAATACAGGACATACTATTAAATCATCTGGCATTTGTAAAGAAATTACTAACTTCTCTGGGGTACACCATAAACGAAAATAAATCACATCTTGTACCCTGCCAACAAATTGTATTCCTGGGAGCAAGCTTGAATACAACTTCCCAGATGGCCTACCTCACGCCAGAGAAACAAGTTCATTTGACAACCTACTTCAAACTACTGGCCACAAAGACCCAGCTATCTGCAAGGAAAATACTGCAAGGCCTGGGGTTCATAGCCTCTTGCTTTCTAATTCCATATGCAAGACTGCATATGAGGAAACTACAATGGTATCTAAAATGCCTATGGTGTCAACATTCTCAAGATCTCGAATCAATGATTCCTATCATTCCTTGTCTAAAGATAGAGTTCCTTTGGTGGGCAGAGGCCTGCCACCAAAACAAGGGACTGCCATTCAGTCTACCCCTGCCGCCCAATTCCTAACAACAGACACATCAGACTATGCATGGGGGGCTCACTTGGCAGGGCAGTGCATTCAGGGCAAATGGAACCCAAGTCAGATGCACCTGCATATCAATCAAAAAGAAATGTTAGCTATACAGAATGCTCTGACAGCTTTCAAGGACCACATTCTTCTGGACAATTATTGGTAAAGACGGGCAACACTAGAAAGACGAGCTGAGTAACGCAAGTCACCACACCACAAATCAGGAAGTTTAAACCATTTATTGTAAAGTGCTTTTCGTCTCGGGCAATCCCAAGACTTCTTCAGACAAAGTAACAGTACACATGCCCCTTCTTTTAACTTCCACAATTAAATTAAACATCACACCTTTGGTTAAAAACATTAATTCATTAGATATGCTAAACAGCTCTAGGTCTGGAGTCAGGAGCCCACCCACTTGTGAGCAAATCACAACATAGTGTAGTGAAAGACGGACAACACCACAGTTATATGGTACATAAACAAGCAGGGGGGAACCCACTCATACCCTCTCTGCAGACTGGTTCTGTGGAACACAGCCTTGAGCTACCAAGTGCACCTACAAGCTCAATTCCTGCCAGGAAAGCTAAATACACTGGCAGACGACCTAAGCAGAAATCTCATGGACCCACACGAGTGGAGACTGGAACCAAAGATATTCAACATGTTGAGAAACAAATGGGGAGCCCAGAGTTGGACCCGTTTTCCTCCCCTCAGAACTACCAATTGGACAAATTCTGCACAAGGACTCCCCACAAACAAGCTTGGAAAGTGGATGCCCTGTCCTTCACCCTGGAAAAAACTATCAGTGTATGCCTTTCCCCCTCTGCCTCTCCTGTCCAAAGTGCTACTAAAGATCAAACAGGACAAACCAAAGACAATACCGATTGCACCAGATGGCCATGCCAACACTGGTACCCCCTCTTTCGCAGTGTGCCACTGCTGGCACCATGGCACCTGCCTCAGACCCCTGCCCTGCTGTCCCAGCAGGAGGGCCAGATTCTGTACCCACAGCTTCAAACCGTGAAACTTGCAGCCTGGATAATTACCTGATCTCTTTGTTACCATCCCTCAGTAAGCAAGTGATGGATGTCATTCTGGAGGCAAGGAGGCCTAGTACTAGAAAATCCTATGCTGAAAAATAGTTTCTTTTCCTGGAGCCAAACTCAGGGGATCGGCACAACTGTGCCCAATTTACCTCGCATACTTCAATATTTAACTGATGTGCTTCACAAGGGCCTTTCCTTTTCTTCCATCAAAATTAATGCCTCAGCCATTTCAGCACATTACAATATTGTGCCACCCCTCTTCTCTCATCCACTGCTGAAGCAATTCCTCAGAGGGGCCAAAATCTTAAGACCAGCCAGGAGAGCCCCTACTCCAGCCTGGGACCTTAACTTTGTATTGGAAAAGCTCACTCTACCTCCCTCTGAGCCAGCTGCAAATGCAGAGTTGAAATTCCTTTCTTGGAAAACAGCCTTCCTTCTAGCAATCACTTCAGCAAGAAGGGTGTCTGAATTACAGGCCCTCATGGCAGTGGAGCCTTTCATCATCTTTCATGCAGGCAGGGTGTCCCTCAGGACCAGTTCTTCCTTTATGCCCAAGGTGGTATCCAGTGTGGCCCTTAATCAGTCCATTCATTTGCCAATCTTCTTTTCTAATCCACAGAACAAACTGGAACGAATACTGCACTCTTTGGACGTGCACAGACAACTTAGATTTTACTTTGACAGGATTAAGCCTCTCAGGGAATCTGAACAGCTGCTGGTTGCATTTGCTGCAGGGGCAGAGGGGAAGGCCATTTCAAAGCAAACCATTTCTAAGTGGATAGCCATTGCATTCATCTCTGCTATAAGCACCATGGAAAACCTACCCCACAGGGGGTAAGACAACATTCAACCAGGACTGCGTCTACCTCTACAGCCTTTCTTAGAGGTGTCCCTGCCAGGGACATCCTAGAAGCTGCTACCTGGATTTCTGTACATACCTTCACCAAGCATTACCACTTGCCAATTTTTTCTAAATCCAGAGCTGGCTTTGCCACTGCAGTCTTGCAGGGCATTATAGCTGGTCCTAATGCTATCTAATTTCTTCCTCCCATCCTTAGCTTTGGGAATCTACCTAAATGCAATGACTGCACCAGTGAAACACGAAGAGCATAGTACAGTTGTGTACACTTACCTTAATTGTAGATGTTAAAGTGTATTCACTATTGCAGTCCTGGTTACCCACCCTCCAGCCCCCAGACTTCTATTGACTATACCTCTATTCTTGTTTACTATGCTTAAAGCTTTCTGGTGTATTTGCTTTTTTGTTTGAGGATGTAACCTTTTTATATAATTGCTTCCCATTATGGGGGCACCTGACTTCTGGGGCAAGAAAAACTGATGTAATGGCGCCGGGTGCATGCTTTATACCCCTGACTACCTGACGTCATGGAAGATGAGACAGCAACTGACGCAGGACCCAAGACTTTGTTAATCAGGCCGACTGAGGGCTACCTGCAAGTAGATAACCCAAATGTGATGACTGCAACAGTGAATACACTCAAACATATACATTTATGGTAAGTGTTCACAACTGTACTTTTCCTGTGGTGTGGTGGTGCAAGATTTGGTTCCCTAAGCCTTGATTATCTAACTGTACATCTCTGAGCAAATCACTTAACCAGATAAAACTCCCGGACTGAGTGTAAAAAGGTCAAAGAGATCACTGATCTACCCCAGAAAACAAATACAAATAAATAAATAAATAAATAAGTAAATGGAAATGGCAAATAGGGCAAAGTCTTGAACAACAGAAGTAACATTAGGAGTATTCTTGTCAAGATCAACAGAATCATTTATACAGTTTTGGATTACATGGGCTGGATTGTGGTGCATGTGAGCATGGTGTGGGAATAAGACCGTACATGTTCTTCGTGTTTCACTGTTGCAGTCATTACATTTGGGTTATCTGCTTGCAGGTAGCCCTCAGTCGGCCTGATTAACAAAGTCTTGGGTCCTGTGTCGGTTGCTGTCCCTTCTTCCTTGATGCCAGGTCGTCAGGGGTATAAAACATGCAGCTGACGCCATTACATCAGTCTTTCTTGCCGTGCGGAGCCCAAAGCAAAAGCAGTTCGCAAGTGCCGGTCGGCCGACTCCTGAAATTTTCATTTTCGAGTTTCAGAACCGAAGTCTTCAACTAAAGCTAAGTACCCTGTTGGGGAAACTTGTTCGTGCTCCTTACTGATGTCTGTAAAAGTTAATAATTGCATTACACGTGGAAAGCAAATACCTCTCAAAGATTTTCATTCGTACTGTATTCCTTGCCTAGGCCCCGACCACGACGTACCTTGCTGTCGGTTTTGTGCTTTATTTAATCAGCGCACTATCCGTCGTCTGTATATTTTCGCCTCTAAATATTTTGGTTCTCAGTTTAATTATCCAGAAATGTCGTCGGTTAACCATCTGACTACCAAGATTCCAAAAAAAAATGCAAAGATAAAGATGGAGACAGGCCGTCGAGGTCCAAAACTGCCGACGCTTCTAAGCCAGTTGCCAGTTCGCTGGTACTCAGTGAGGCACTTTCCCAGCCCCTGATACCTGATACGTCTGATTCACAGGCCTTTACAGAGACCCATTTGGTGTCCTGTATGCCACGAGATGCTTCAACTGTGGAACCTACGGATGTCCCTACCTTGGATGGGTCCGGAGCCGCTGTGCAGGCACCGGCTTCTGAGGGTGTATTCAGGCCTATGGACTTGCATATTAAACTGATGCCTCCTTCTTCATTTAGGCCTAAATCTCGAACCATGCCTAAAAAACCGATGCCCAGGCCGCATGCTCAGGCCTCTATGCCTAAAAGACAAATAAGAATGGCTGAAGATCTTATAACTCTAATCAGGGGAGGCCAACCTCCTCCTCCTAAGAGACCTAGGACTGAAGTTGTTTATGAATCTACTGACCAGGATTCTGATTTTTCTGATTCTTCTGATGATCTGGATTTGCCCTTATCTACTTATGAGGATTCTGATGCAGAGGACTCTATTCCCTCTGCTTCCCCTCCAGTGGAGTTTTCTTTTGGTGAAACCTTACATACTCTAAGGGAGCATTTCCACTGGGAAAGACAGGATTTTTCTGATTCAAAAAAGAGGCTTAGGGATTTCTTACTCCTGCCTCAGCATAGGCCTTTAGCTATTCCTCCTGTACTAGACATTGTTGATGATGCCTTTTCGGAATCTAGTTTGGCCCCTGATACTTTGCCGCCTGCTCCAAGAAAACCTGACCGATATTGCAGGGTTCCTGATTCACACAAGTTCCTTTGTAAAAATCCTATTGCGGATCCATAGATTATTTCACAGGGACCCAAGGGCATTAAGGCTTCTACTGCTAAAAATCCTACCCCTTCTGATAGAGACTCCAGGGTGCTGGATAGATGGGGTAAGAAGGTTTACACTTTTGCAACCTTGGCCATTAGGGCTTTAAACTGCCAGTTTCATACGTTAAAGTATCAACAACATGTCATTGGATTGCTTAAACAGAAAATTATGCTGATTCCTGACTGTGCTGAAAATAAAGAATTACAGCATTTAAAGCATTCTGCTGAACAGGTTGGAAAACATACTTTGCAATGTGGATTTGATTCATTAGAGGCCTCTTGCAGGACTGCTGTTACTGGGTCTGTGCTTGGAAGGCATGCTTGGCTTAAGGAGTAAACTTTGCCTGATCATGTTAAAGCTAAACTGTTGGATGCTCCCTTAAATCAGGACCACCTGTTTGGCAACGAGGCTGAGGAAGTCCTTAAAAAGATGGAAGATAAAGCTAAATCTATGCAAACTGTTAGATTTCTTACAAGTTCAGCCTCCTAGATTTAGTAGGCACTGGCCCTCTAAGAACTGGTCCTTTCCAGCTCCTTCCAAGTCTTCTCAAGCCAAACCCAGGCACAGCAGAAACCCTAGGTTTCAGTCCCAGGGGATACACAAGGCTAAGCAGTGGGAGGTTTCCGCACCCAAATCTAGGAGTAGTAAGACTCCCCCCTATGGAAAACTGTCTGAATGACTTGCTTTTAAAACTTCCAAGCACTTGCCAACTGAATGCTCCTTTAGGCGGAAAGATTGGTCTGCAGGCCAAAAACTGGGAGCTCATTACCCAGGGCAAATGGGTTTTAAATAGTGTCCCAAGGATACAGATTTCACTTCCACACATTACCACCACCAAGCGGGTGGCCAGATCTACCCTGAAATCAGTGGGCAGAGGCCCAAAATAAAGTACTTTCTCAAGCATGGGGGCTATTCATTTGGTACCAGAAGAGGAAAAGGGACAAGGTTTTTTTCGAGGCTTTTCCTGGTACCCAGAAAAGGCAATACATAGCGTTCTATCCTGGACCTTTCCACTCTAAACATCTTTCGTGTGATTCCAAAGATCTAAAATGCTGACTCTTCTCCAGCTGCTTCCTATGCTAGGCAAAGATACATGGTTGGCAACACTAGACTTAAAAGAAGCATACCTGCACATCCCTATCGGGGAGTCTTACAGAAGATACCTACGCTTCAAAGCAGGCTACATGCACTATCCGTTCTCTGCACTGCCCTTTGGCTTATCTACTGCGCCCAGGCTATTCACAAAGTGCCTGGCTCCAGTCATTATATTTTGCAGGCAAATAAATATTCAGATATACCCATACCTAGACAATTGTCTAATTCAGGCAGAAAGCCAGGACACAGTTTTGAATCTGGCCTTTGTTCAAAGGGTACTGACTTGTCTGGGGTACACCATAAATGAAAAGAAATCACACCTGGTACCCTGTCAACAAATTATATTCCTGGGAGCAAGCTTGAATACAACTTCCCAGATGGCTTTCCTCCTGCCCGAGAAATTGATTAATTTGACAACCTTCTTCAAACAAGTGGCCGTAAAAAAACAGATGTTCATCGTGCATACAGCTGCAGTCATCACACTTGGGTTATCCTGCCGTCAGGTGGGTCCTCGGTCGGCTGAATTCCAAAGTCTGGGTCCGGCGTCGGTTGTCGTCGCTTCTTCCCTGACGTCAGTGCGGCAGGGGTATAAAAGAGGCAGCCGACGCCATTTTCTTCAGTCTTTCTTGCCGTGCGTGCCCAAAGCAGAAGCAGTTCGCAAGTGCCGGTCGGCCAGCTCCTGAGATTTACGAATAGTATTTCAGCCGAAGTCTTTTTAAAGCTAAGTACCCCATTGGGGAAACTTTTCTTGCCTCAGACCGATGTCAGACAAAGTTAATAATTGCATTTCTTGTGGGAAGCAAATACCGTATAAGGATTTTCACTCTTACTGTATATCTTGCTTAGGGCCAGACCACGACGTCTCGGCCTGCCGTTTTTCTGCTAGGTTTAACAAGCGCACTATTAAGCGCCGGACGGAGTTCGCCTTTCATTATTTTAGCAAAAAATGTAATTATATCATGTCGTCGGATGCACCGACGCCAGTTTTAGGCAAAAAACGCAAGGATAAGGACAGACATCCGAGACCTGCACTGAGTACTGAGATCACGCTTAGGCCGACTACCAGTTCTCCGGTTCTCAGCGAGGCACCTACGCAGCCCCTGACTACCGATTAAACTACTTTAGCGGTGACTTCATTACCCGAAGTCACAGGATCCTCGGTCTCCATTCCCACTGCAGATACCGACGCCACTCTTGGCGGGGAAACCGAAAATTTAGCGAGGCATGCCATTTCTGAAGGCATTTTCAGGTCTACCACCTCCTCTATTAAATTGTTCACAGATCTAAAGCTGCAATGAAAATTAAACAGGGTCCTCAGACCCCCTCTCAAGGCCCCATGCCTAAGAAACAGATGCTTAAAATGGCTGAGGATTTGATTACTCTCATCAGGGGTTCTCAACCCCCCTCAGACAAAAGACCCAGGTTGGAGGATGACTACCCTTCCTCAGACCAATCTTCCATTACCTCAGACCATTCTGAGGACCAGGATTACACCTATTCCCCATTTGAAGACTCTGATGCTGAGGAGTCTAGTCCCTCGGTCTCCCCCCCTGAGGACTACTCTTTTGGGGAAACCCTGCATACATTGAGAGAGCACTTCCACTGGGAAGGCCAAGATTACTCAGATTCCAAGAATAGGCTCAGGGAATTTCTACTACTTCCCCAGTATAGGCCCCTGGCTATTCCGCCTGTTTTAGATATTTTGGATGATGTGTACGCAGAAGCCAGTCTTAATCCAGACTCATTACCTCCAGCCCCTGTTAAACCAGACCGATATTACCGGGTTCCTGATTCTCACCAGTTCCTTTATAAAAGCCATACTGCTGACCCAGAAACAATTTCACAGGGTCCCAAGGGGATTAAGGCCTCTACTGCTAAAAGCCCTTTACCTTCAGAGAGAGATTCCAGAGCATTAGAAAGGTGGGGGAAAAAGGTGTATACATCAGCCACTTTAACCATGAGGGCATTAAACTGTCAATTTCATATGTTAAAATACCAACAGTTCTTGCTATCTCAGCCGAAAAGCAAGATGACGCAAACAGAACAACCAGACTTGAAAGAGTTGCAGGATTTGTTGCATGGAGCAGAACAAGTGGGGAAACATACCTTGCAGTGTGGTTTTTGATGCTTTAGAGGCCTCATGTAGAGCTGCTGTCAAGGGGTCTGTCATACGTAGACATGCTTGGCTCAAAGAGCAAACTTTACCAGATCATGTCAAAGCAAAGTTATTAGATGCACCACTACAAAAAGATGTATTGTTCGGTGTTAAAGCTGAGGAAGTACTAAAGAAAATGGAGGAAAAAGCGAAATCTATGCAGACAGTTAAGGATTTCTTGCAGGTGCAGCCTCCACACTTCAGCAGAATCTGGCCTTCAAAAAATTGGTCCTTTCCAGCCACGGACAGACCCCAAAGGTGCAGATACAGACACCCAAGGGGTAGAGGACAACCTCAAGGATCTTACAGAGCTAGACAGTGGCAAACACCAGCCCCAAGAGGTGGAGAAGATGGATCATAGTCATTTAGAAAACGGACACAATGACTTTCCCCTTTGCCTGCCAAGCAAAGCTATAATGGCAGCACCTTTGGGCGGAAAACTGGCCTTATTTTCAAAAAACTGGCACATTGTTACAAAGGACAAATTAATTCTGGATATTATAGACAGAGGCTACAGGTTCCACTTTCACACCCTTCCAAAAATGAGAGGTATGCCAAACCTGCCACAAAATCAGTGGGCAGAGGCACAAAGGCAAATTACTGCTCTCATGGATATGACAGCAATTCAAGAGGTACCTGCCAAAGAACAAGGTCAAGGTTTTTATTCAAGGCTATTTCTGGTACCAAGGAAGGACAAAGATTGGAGACCCATCTTAGACCTATCTATTCTAAACACATATCTAGAGGTACCAAAATTCAAGATGCTCACATTACAGCAGCTTCTTCCCATGCTGGGCAAGGAGTCTTGGCTGGTAACGTTGGACCTCAAGGAGGCATACCTGCATGTCCCTATCAGACAAGATTGCAGAAGATACCTCAGATTTCTTGCAGGTTCAACCCATTACGAATTCTCTGCATTGCCCTTTGGCTTATCTACTGCTCCCAGAGTGTTTACGAAATGCCTGGCATCAGTAATTGCCTTCTGCAGACCATGAGGAATCCAAATCTACCCATATCTGGACGACTGCCTGATCCAAGCAGACAGCAAGGACATTCTATTGCAACATTTGGCGTTTGTAATAAAACTGTTAAACTGCCTGGGGTACACAGTGAACAAAAAGAAATCAAAACTAATACCTTCTCAACAGATAATTTTCCTGGGTGCCAGCTTAAACACAACGACCCAGATGGCCTACCTCACGCCAGACAAACAAGGGCAACTGTCTCAATACTTCAACAGAATGGCAACTTTAACCAGGCTAACTGCAAGGAAAATCCTGCAGGCTCTGGGGTTCATGGCATCTTGTATCCTACTAATACCATTTGCAAAGCTGCATATGAGGAAACCACAATGGTACCTAAAAAACTTATGGTCTCAACACAGTCACAGCTTGGAAACAATTATACCACTCATTTCATGCCTTCAAAAGGAATTTTTGTGGTGGGCTCAAGCATGCCAAAGAAACACAGGTCTTCCTTTCTGCTTACCACAAGCAACTCAAATCATCACAACAGATGCCTCAGACTACGCCTGGGGAGCACACATGGCAGGTCAGTGTATTCAGGGAAAATGGTCCCAAAAAGTGATGCACCTACACATCAACCAAAAGAAGATGCTAGCCGTGCAAAATGCTCTTATGACCTTCAAAGACCTATTGCATCCAGGCCAGCTATTAATAAGGACAGACAACACCACAACAATGTGGTACATAAACAAACGGGGGGGGGGGCACATTCATACCCCCTGTGCAGACAAGCCATGTCCCTGTGGATCACAGCACTGGAATTACAAATTCAACTACAGGCACAATTCCTGCCAGGGAAGGAAAACACACTGGCAGACAACTTAAGCAGAAATATGACAGACCCACACGAATGGAAGTTGCATCCTCAAGTCTTCTCAAAGATAACTCAGGCATGGGGACAGCCAGACATAGATCTATTTGCTCCCCACAGAAAATATCAGTTGGAGAAATTCTGCTCAAGGAACTATCATCCACAGGCCTGGAAAGTGGACGCACTCTCTTTCAATTGGACAACACTGACAGTCTATGCCTTCCTGCCTCTACCTCTGCTGGCCAAAGTCCTATTAAAAGCCAGAGCAGAGAGGACACAAATGATTCTCATTGCTCCAGACTGGCCATGACAGCACTGGTATCCTCCCCTAAAGAGCCTGTCACACTCCCCCACCATGGATCCTTCCACAAGTTCCTCTTCTTTTGTCCCAGCACAATTACAAGACCCTTCACAGCCAGCTCAGAACTCTAAATCTACCTGCATGGAGAATACCTTAATTTGCCAACAGACTCTCCTCTCCAAGGAGGTACAGGATGTCATCTTGGAGGCCAGGAGACCCTCTACTAGAAAAACCTACTCCGCCAAATGGAAACTATTTTGTGCCTGGAATCAAGCTAAGGGTCAGAATCCATGGGTAATAAATATACCTCAGATTTTACAGTACCTAGTTGAAATGTTAAACAGTGGCCTTTCCTTCTCTTCCATCAAGATCCACGTTTCAGCCATTTCAGCACAGTACAATACGGATCCTCCTTTATTCCCACATCCTCTTTTAAGACAGTTCCTCAGAGGGGCAAAAAATATACAACCCCCACGGAAACCACCAGCTCCAGCTTGGGACCTCAACTTCGTATTGGAGAAGCTGACACTGCCTCCTTTTGTGCCGGCTGCTGCAGCAGAGCTACAATACTTGTCATGGAAAACAGCCTTCCTTCTGGCTATTACCTCAGCACGTAGGGTTTCGGAGCTGCAGGCCCTCATGGCTGTGCAACCATTCATCATTTTCCATCAGGACAGGGTTTCCTTACGAACCAACCCTACCTTTATGCCAAAGGTAGTATCCAGTGTGGCTTTGAATCAGACTATTCATTTACCTACATTTTATCCAAATCCACAGAACAAAGGAGAGAGGCTACTACATTTCTTGGACATTCACAGGCAACTTCATTATTACTTGGACAGAACAAAGTCATTCAGAAAATCTGAGCAGCTCTTTGTGTCCTATGCTACAGGTGCTCAAGGAAGGGCTATTTCCAAGCAGACTATTTCAAAATGGATAGCTCACTGCATACGCTTTTCTTATTCATTTCATGGAAAATCAGTGCCTGTATACATCAGATCCCACTCCACCAGGGCTACAGCTACCTCAGCAGCTTTCCTCAGGGGGGTCCCTACCAAGGACATTTTGGAAGCAGCAACTTGGAGTTCAGTGCACACTTTCTCCAAGCACTACCGCCTTCCACTATACTCAAAATCTAGAGCGGGCTTTGCCACAGCAGTCCTGCAGGGCATTCTAGCCCCTCCTAATTCCACTTAGTACCAGCCACCCTTACTTAGCTTTGGGATTCTACCCAAGTGAGATGACTGCAGCTGTATGCATGATGAACATAGTACGGTTTTGTACCTACCATAAATGTAGATGTTCGACTGCGCATACAGCTGCAGTCCAGGTTACCCTCGCTCCATCCCTTCTTAGGACAGGGCTTTTGCCAAACACCTTTATCATACAACCTATTTGGGGTATTCTTTTATGGTGTATTTGCTTGCAGTTACTGTTTTGATTTATCTACTTATGTATGTCTGCATAACATCATGTTTTGCCTTCCTATCTGGGGCAAGAAAAACTGAAGAAAATGGCGTCGGCTGCCTCTTTTATACCCCTGCTGCACTGACGTCAGGGAAGAAGTGACGACAACCGACGCCGGACCTAGACTTTGGAATTCAGCCGACCGACGACCCGCCTGACGGCAGGATAACCAAAGTGTGATGACTGCAGCTGTATGCGCACTCGAACATCTACATTTATAGTAGGTACAAAACTGTACTTTATCTGCAAGGCAAATACTGCAAGCCTTGGGGTTCATGGCCTCCTGTATTCTTCTAATTCCGTATGCAAGGCTGCATATGAGGAAACTGCAATGGTATCTCAAACGCCTATGGTGTCAACATTCATAGGATCTAGAAACAATGATTCCTATCATACCTTGCCTACGCCTAGAGTTCCTTTGGTGGGCAAAGGCCTGCCACCAAAACGGGACTACCACTCACACTACTCTCTGCCGCCCAAACCTTAACAGACTCATCAGATTATGCATGGGGGGCTCACCTGGCAGGGAAATGCATTCAGGGCAAATGGAACCCAAGTCAAATGCACCTGCACATAAATCAAAAGGAAATGTTAGCTGTACAGAATGCTCTGACAGCCTTCAAGGACCACATTCTTCCAGGACAACTAATGGTAAAGATGGACAACACCACTGTCATGTAGTACATAAACAAGCAGGGGGGTACACACTCTTACCCCCCTCTGCAGACTAGCCATGGCATTGTGGAACGCAGCCTTGAGCTACAAAGTGAATCTACAAGCTCAATTCCTGCCAGGAAAACTAAATACGCTGGCGGATGGACTAAGCAGAAACCTCATGGACCCACACGATTGGAAACTGGAACCAAGGATATTCAACATGTTGACAAACAAATGGGGAAGCCCAGATATAGACCTGTTTGCCTCCTCCCAGAACCATCAATTGGACAAATTTTGCACAAGGATTCCCCACAAACTTGCTTGGAAAGTGGATGCTCTATCCTTCAGCTGGAAAAACCTATCAGTTTATGCCTTTCCTCCTCTGCCTCTGCTCTCCAAGGTACTACTAAAAATCAAACAGGACAAGCCAAGGACAATTTTAATTACACCAGACTTGGCCACACCAGCACTGGTACCCTTTCTTGTGCAATGTCGCGCTTGGCCCTATGGCACCTGCCTCAGACTCCTTCCTTGTTGCCTCAGCAGGAGAACCAGATTCTGCACCCTCCGCTGCAAACCCTGAACCTAGCAGCCTGGCTAATTACCTAATCTCTCCTTTACCATCCCTCAGTAAATCAGTGATGGATATCATTTTAGAGGCAAGGAGGCCTAGTACTAGAAAATCTTATGCTGCAAAATGGAAAAGAGTTTGTGCCTGGAATCTCAAGGGATGAGCGCAGCAGTACCCGATTTACCTCAGATTCTACAATATTTGACTGAGATGCTTTATAAGGGCATGTCCTTTTCCTCCATCAAAATTCATGCCTCAGCCATTTCACCTCATTATAGCACAGAGCCTCCCCTCTTCTGTCACCCACTGCTCAAGCAGTTCCTCAGAGGGGCCAGAAATTGAAGGCCACCCAGGAGAGCTCCAACTCCAGCCTGGGACTTGAACTTTGTCTTGGCAAAACTCACTCTTCCTCCTTTTGAACCAGCTGCTACTGCAGATTTAAAATTCTTTTCCTGGAAAACAGCTTTACTTTTAGCAATCACTTCTGCAAGAAGGGTATCTGAATTACAGGGCCTTATGGCAGTGGAGTCTGTCATCATATTTCATGTGGACAGGGTGTCCCTCTGAACCAATCCCTCCTTCATGCCCAAGGTGGTATCCAGTGTGGCTCTTAATCAGTCCATTCATTTGCCTACCTTCTTTCCTAACACACAGAACAAAGGGGAATGGATACTGCACTCCTTAGATGTGCACAGACAACTTAGATTCTACTTGGAAAGGACTAAACCTCAAAGAAAATCTGAACAACTGCTGGTGGCATTTGCTGCAGGGACAGAGAGGAAAGCTATTTCAAAGCAAACCATTTCAAAATGGATAGGCCACTGCATTAATTTCTACTATAAGCACCATGGAAAACCTATCCCACAGGGCATCAGACCCCATTCAACCAGGGCTGCATCTACCTCTGCAGTCTTTCTCAGGGGCGTCCCTACAAGGGACATCCTAGAAGCTGCTACCTGGAGTTCTGCACATTTTTTCACCAAGCATTATCATTTGCCAATTTTCTCTAAATCCAGAGCTGGTTTTGCCACTGCAGTCTTGCCGGGCCTTATAGCTGGTCCTAATTCTATTTAAATTCCTCCTCCCAACCTTAGATTTGGGAATCTACCCAACTGTAATGACTGCAACAGTGAAACATGAACAACATAGTACAGTTGTGTACACTTACCATAAATGTAGATGTTAGAGTGTATTCATTGTTGCAGTCCTGGTTACCCTCCCTCCAGCCCCCTTTCTTCTTTTGGCTATACCTCTACTCTCACTTACTATGCTCAAAAGCTTTTTGATGTATTTTTTGTTGGAGGTATATCCTTGTATTTATAGATTTAATTGTTCCCCATTGGGGGGCACCTGACATCTGGAGCAAGAAAAACAAATGTAATGGCGTTGGCTGCATGTTTTATACCCCTGATGACCTGACATCATGGAAGAAGGGACAGCAACCGGCACAGGTTAATCAGGCCGACTGAGGGCTACTGCAAGCAGATAACCCAAATGTAATGACTGCAACAGTGAAATACACTCGAACGTCTACATTTATGGTAAGTGTACACAACTGTACTTTCTCTCCCTCCTCAGTATTAAGGCTATTCAACTTGTCCCAACAGAACAAAGGGGACAAGGTTTCTATTCAAGACTGTTCCTGGTTCCCAGAAAAGAAAACTCCTGGCATCCTATCCTGGACCTGTCTATCCTCAACACCTTTCTGGTGGTTCCAAAATTCAAAATGCTAACTCTTCAACAGCTTCTTCCTGTGCTAGCCAAGGATGTCTGGCTGGCAACCGTAGACTTAAAAGAAGCTTATCTGCACATCCCAATAAGGGAATCTTGTGGGAAATGCCAACGCTTCAGGGCAGGCTCCATGCACCATCAGTTCTCTGCACTTCCCTTTGGCTTATCTACTGCACCCAGGGTGTTCACAAAGTGCCTAGCTCTAGCCATTGCATTTTGCAGGCAGAGAAATATTCAGATTTACCCATATTTAGACGATTGCCTGATTCAGGCAGAGAGTCATGACTTGCTGTTACAGCACCTGGCATTTGTAAAGAGACTTCTAACTTCACTGGGGTACACCATCAATGAGAAGAAATCACACCTATTTCCCTGCCAACAGATTGTATTCCTGGGTGCAAGCTTGAACACAACTTCCCAGATGGCATTCCTCACTCCAGAAAAACAAGTTTATTTGACAACCTACTTCAAACTACTGGCCACAAAAATCCAGCTATCTGCAAGGAAAATTCTGCAAGCCCTAGGGTTCATGGCCTCTTGCATTCTTTTAATTCCATGTGCAAGACTGCATATGAGGAAACTTCAGTGGTATCTAAAAAGTCTATTTTGTCAACATTCTCAGGACCTGGAAACAATGATTCCTATCATTCCTTGCCTATGAGCAGAGTTCCTTTGGTGGGCAGAGGCCTGCAAACACAACAAGAGACTCCCTTTCACTCTACCCCCTGCTGCCCAAACCCAAACAGATGCATCAGCCTATGCATGGGGGCTCACATGGCAGGGTAGTGCATTCAGGGCAAATGGAACCCAATACCGATGCACCTGCATATCAATCAAAAAGAAATGTTAGCTGTACAGAATGCTCTGACAGCCTTCAAAGACCTTCTTCTTCCAGGACAACTATTTGTAAAGACGGACAACACCACAGTTGTGTGGTACATAAACAAGCAGGGGTGAGCCCATTCCTACCCACTCTGCAGACTAACCATGGCTCTGTGGAACATAGCCGTGGGCAACCAAGTGAATCTAAAAGCTCAATTCCTGCCAGGCAAACTAAATTCACTGGCAGATGACTTAAACAGAAATCACATGGACCCACACGAATAGAAACTGGAACCCAAAATATTCAAGCTCTTGAGGAACAAATGGGGGACTCCAGAGGTAGACCTGTTTGCCTCCCCTCAGAACTACCAAATGAACAAATACTGCACCAGAACTCCCCATAGTCTAGCTTGGAAACTGGATGCCCTGTCCTTTACCTGGAAGGCCTCTCAGTTTATGCCTCCCCCCCCCCTCTGCCTCTCCTCTCGAAGGTCCTACTAAAGATCAAACAGGACAAGCCAAGAACAGTACTGATTGCACCGGACTGGCCACGCCAGCACTGGTACCCCCTTTTGCGCAGTTTGACAGTGCTACAACCATGGCACCTGCCTTAGACCCCTTCCCTGCTGTCCCCGCAGGTGGGCCAGATTCTGCACCCTCAGCTTCAAACCCTGAACCTTGCAGCCTGGTTAATCCCCTGAACTCACCTCTAGCAACCCTCAGTAAGTAGGTGCTGGATGTCATTCTTGAGGCAAGGAGGCCTCGTACTAGAAAATCCTATTCAGAAAAGTGGAAAAGATACTGTTCCTGGAGCCACTCTCGGGGGATGGGCACAACAGTGCCCAGCTTACCTCATATTCTAGATTATTTAACAGAAATGCTCCACACGGGCCTATCTTTCTCTTCAATTAAGATTCATGCCTCAGCCATATCAGCACATTGTAATACTGAGCCACCCCTCTTCTCTCATCCACTGCTAAAACATTTCCTTAGAGGGGCCTAAAATCTAAGATCCTCCAGGAGATCTCCCACTCCAGCCTGAAACCTAAACTTTGCATTGGAAAAACTTACTCATCCTCTTTTTGAACCAGCTGCTACAGCAGAGTTGAAATTCCTTTCTTGGAAAACAGCTTTACTTCTAGCTATCACTTCTGCAAGAAGAGTGTTTGAACTGCAGGCTCTTATGGCAGTGGAACCCTTCATTATCTTCCATGTCGACAGGGACTTCCTATAGGACTAATCCATTATTTATGCCCAAGGCGGTATCTAGTGTGGCTCTGAACCAGTCCATTCATTTGCATACTTTTTTCCCTAATCCCCAGAATAAAGGGGAAAATGATACTGCATTTCCTGGATGTACACAGGCAGCTTAGATTCTATTTGGACAGGACTAAGCCTCTTGGAAAAATCTGACCAGCTGCTAGTCAGCTTTGCTGCAGGAGCAGAGGGGAAGGCCATTTCAAAGCAAACCATTTCCAAACGGATAGCACATTGCATCCATTTCTGCTACAAGCACCATGGAAAACCTACCCCACAGGGGATAAGAACACATTCCACCAGGGCTGCATCTACCTCTACTGCCTTTCTCAGAGGAGACCCTACCAGGGACATCCTGGAAGCTGCAACCTGGAACTGTGTACATACTTTCACCAAGCATTACCACTTGCCTATTTTTTCCAAATCCAGAGCTGGATTTGCCACAGCAGTCTTATAGGGCCTGATTGCTAGCCCTAATGCTCTTTAACTACCTCCACCCTTCCTTAGCTTTGGGAGTCCATCCAAATGTGATGACTGCAACATTGAAATATGAAGAACATAGTACTGTTGTGTACACTTACCATAAATGTAGATGTTAGAGTGTATTCACTGTTGCAGTCCTAGTTACCCTCCCTCCAGCCCCCTGACTTCTCTTGACTTTTACCTATCCTATTTGTTTGGTATATATTATATCATGTGTATTTGCTTTTTTCTGGGGGTGTTCCATACCATATAATTGCTTCCTATTGTGGGGGCAGCTGACATGTGGGACAAGAAAAACTGATGTAATGGCATCGGCTGCTTGTTTTATACCCCTGATGACCTGACGTAATGCAAGAACCGATAGCACCAGACACAGAAATCCCAAGACTCTGGTATTCGGGCTGGCTGAGGGCTTCCTGCAGGCAGATAACCCCAAATGTGATGACTGCAACAGTGAGTACACCAACATTTACATTTGTGGTAAGTGTACACAACTGTACTTTCTGAAGTATTTTGCCTTAGGACCTTATTGGCTGAGACACTGTTGTGTGCATTATGTGTAGTGGATTCTGTTGGGTGTGCAATGTGTGCAGTAGGTTTGCACTTGTGAGGTCTCTGATCTTTAGGTAGGCATTTAGTGATTACCTTCTCATATGTGGGTTTATGTGTTTTGAGTTTATGTGCAAGAGGTGAAGTGTGCTGATAACCTGTTTGATTTCTAGCTTGTTAATATGTGAGATAATTGATTCCAAATTCATAGTGTAGTTGCATTTCTCACTTTATTAATTATTTGTTGACTAGGAAAGTCCAACTAGGACAGGGCCTATTTTCAGCAGAGGCCTGGGGAGAAGTGCTCCAGATGCATGTCTTTGGAATGTGGAAGGAAGCTTGAGTATCCAAGGACAAGGATACAGCTTCCATGTGACCTGACAGTATCCCTGGCTGTATTCTACATGAACTACAGAGTGTACTGGCACCTCACCTGTGTGCCCTGTTCAATTACAACCTCACCTCAGGCTTTGTCCCTACCGAATGGCGCAATGCTACAGTCATCCCTCTCCACAAAGGAGGCGTGACTACAGACCCAGGGATCTATCGTCCCATTAGCCTGATGAGTCTGATATGCAAAGCTATGGAACGCATCATCATGGACCTAATAAACAAGTATATAGGAAATCTCCAAACACTGGATCCTACACAGTTTTGTTTTGTGAAGGGTTGATCATGCCTGCTCAACTTGGTCGACTTCTTTGAGTCGGTCACCAGAGCTGTGGATGAAGGTAAGGTGGTTCATACAGCCTGCCTTGATCTGGCCAAGGCCTTTGATACCATTCCCCACTCAGGAATCTTAGAAAAACTTAAGCTAGGCATCAGCCCCTATATCACTAGGTGGGTTGCAAACTAGCTTAGAACCCACAGTGTGAAAATAGATGACTCCAAGTCAGACTGCCGACCAGTCATGAATGGAGTCCCACAGGGTTCGATCCTGGTTCCTCTCCTGTTTGGTATCTACTTCTCTGAAGTCCAGGCCAACATGAAGGGACTCTGGCTGACAAAGTTTGCAGATGATTGCAAGTTGGGAGCTATTATTAACTCACCAAGTGATGTTGACATCCTACAGAAAGGCCTCACTGAGGCCAAAAACTGGTGTCAGAACCATGGCCTTAAGCTCAATGCCAAAAAATGTGTCTTCATCCCCTTTGGGAAAAACCCGGTTCCCTTGAATTACCACATTGATGGTAGTCCACTGAACACAGAATGCATTATAAGAGATCTGGGAACACAGGTTGACAGCAACCTCTCTTTTTACCACCACGTTGCCACTGTGGTCAGAAAGTCATCCTATGTGGCACATCTCATTACTATGGGTTTTGCATCTAGGAAGAAAGAAGTCATTGTCTCCCTCTACTCTTCCCTCATTAGGCCAGTCATAGAGTACAATGCCCCGTTTGGCATGTACCTCACTAGACACCTGCAACAACTGGAGAGGCCGCAAAAGTACCTCACAAAGAGGATCCTAGGCCTTAAACACTTGTCCTATATGGGCAGACTCAAAAAACTCCCAACTATTCTCTGTCTTGTATCGCCTACTTAGATGTCTGCTTAACTTAGAAAGCCATGTCTGACCCAGCTCTGTTAGAAATGCTACATCTAAAGAAATTCCAATCCCTCTGCACCACACGCTCCAGAGACCTCAACCTCATTACCACAATCAGCAGAACATGCTGGAGGGACAGGTTCACCCAGAGATTGCCCATGCTGTGGAATAGACTTCCCATACATGTCAAGCAGAGCACCTCACTGGCCCTCTTCAAGAGAGATCTCTAAGAGTGGATGGGAAGTAGAAAATTCACCCCAGAGATCACTCCAGTGGCTCTACTCAGCAGAGGTACTAAGAACTAAGGTTTGGGTGCCTTTTGGAAGAAAGGTGTTAAATTTTATTTAGTAAATGACCATAATTAAGAGTTGCAGACTTCTTTCCTTTCAGGAAATGTATATTAATTCACATTTTCTTATTCTTTTAATGTCTCAGGTTAACAGAACTAATATTTTAAAAGCATCCCTAATTGTCCCTGTTTTTTTTTTCTGGCTTTGTCCCTGGGAATGTCCAAGACAGCCTTATTCCAACAATCTCCAACTCAGATGGGTCCTTGGCTGCATACTTCTGTAACAAGGGTAATGTAAGATGGCTGGTTTTAGTGCTCTAATGATGCAAAACAGTTTAGATTCAACAAGCCTGAATCTAGCCTTGGCTATAAAATGCAGTAGTACTAGAAATTAAAAGTGCAGAAAATCGCAGTCACAACAGCAAAAAAAAAAAAAAAATCATTTTAAGTAAAGCACCAATTCAGTAGAATACTCCTTCAAGAATGTAGACCACAAACCTTCCTAGTGTGAAATAATTGGTCTGGAACCCAAGTGGTTAAACCAGAACAAAAACACTTGGGTAACAGGCACATAGTGAGTCTTCACTAACAGTTCCCACCTTAGAAGGGTGTAGGCTACAATCACGTGCCATAAGAGTCTAGACCACAAACCTTCCTAATGTAGAATGACTGGTAGTCTAAGTGCGTAAGCCAGAACTAAGACACTTTCAGAATAACAAACATAATAAGCCTTCAGTCAGCAATTTGTAGCTTAGAAGGTTGTGGGCTATCCTCTCCTGCCACAAGAGTTTAGACCACACATCTTCCTAACATAAAATAACTGGTTTGGAACCCAAGTGCTTAAACCAGAACAAAGATACTTAGAACAACAGGCAGAATAAGCCTTTAACCAGCAATTCCTAGCTCAGAAGGGCAGAGGCTACAATCTCCTCCCACAGGAGTGTAGATCACGAACCATCTTAATGTAAAATAACTGTCCTGAAGCCCAAGCACTTAAAGCAGAACTAACGCACTTTTAGAATAACAGACACAATAAGCCTTCAACCAGCAATTACCAGCGTAGAATGATGTAAGCTACCTGTCCTGCCAGAAGAGTGTAGACCAAGAACCTTCTTAATGTAAAACAACTGGCCTGAAGCCCAAGTACTTAAACCAAAACTAAGAGGCTTAGAATAATGGTTACAATTTAATCAGGCTACTCACAAGCAGCAACAAATGCAGCAAAGTAAATGCAATTGAACACTTTTAAGAGCAAGTAACAAAAGCAAAATAAAGTAGGAAGAAACACAAATTCAGTAAAAGCAGCTGAATAAAAATGCATTTTAAGTTAAGTGGGAAGGAAGGAAACTGAAGATAATTCAAGGTTAAACTAAGGGGGTGGGCCTTCCCAACTGATCTCTCCATACATTGTAGAATGAACTGATGGGACTGGGAGGAGTGTCCAAAATCAGATATATAGTGGGGCGGGCAGCTCAGAAGCTACCAAGTTTAAGAATACAACAATTCAGCTGATGGGTGGGAAAAGTAAAATGCTGATAGAGATAAGCAATATTCAGGCAGAGTGCAACAAGCAAGCCAAACAAGCACTCTAGCTAACTAGAGATGCCTTTAAATATTTCTAGCTAAATGAGGAGTAAGTTCGGTAATCTTTGAGTAAATAAAATCTAAGTCATTGCTTTCAAGCAAGCTAGCTACTAATATACCCATTTCATTCTTTTGATAAGAGCCCTCAACATAAAAGACAAAGTTAAGCTTTAAATTAAAAGCATAAGATCCTTTACAGCAGTACATGGAGTTGTAAGTAGAATTGTTATTTAGTAATTTGCTTCTTAAGTTGGTGTGGGCCAGAGAGATGAAAGACTTAAGCCCAGGGTATTTATTATGTGTAACCTTGGTAGTAGTAACAGTAGAATTGCTTACTTTATTAGTCTTTTACTTAATAAATGCTCTGAGCTTTATGGTCCTTGAAAAGCGATAAGTAACTAGATAAAGAATAGAAACCACGAGGAGAGAGCCAAGAACAAGAGTAGCATATGTTTTTTTTTTTTTTTTTTTTAAGTAGTGATAGTAGTAGTGACTTTTCCTTTTGGCTTTTCCCATTAGGGGTGGGCACAGCAGAGCAACTGTCTGCAGAACGATTGTCATTGGAGTTTTAAATTGTCAAGCTGCCAACCCAGAGCCCAACCTTCCACAGAAGGCGCACAAACTCGCACCTAAGGCCAATTTAGTGTGTCCAGTCAACCTGTCGCATGTCTTTGGGATGTAGGAGGAAACCAGAGCACCCAGAAGAAATGCATGTGACTGTAGGGATGGCATGCAGACTCAGAGCAGAAGGCACCCAACTGAGAATTGAATCGGAGAACCTCTTGCTGTGAGGTGATAACACTAATTTCTGCACCACCACGGCCACCCTAATAGTAGTAGTGACTGCCAGGTGGAGAATGTATTATTATTATTAGTTGTAGTAGTAGTAGTGAGGTAATGATCCTTTCCTTGTAACCTCCATGTAACTGAGAACGTTTAAAGCAAATCCCTCTTTCTCCGAGCAAAATAGTATAAATAGTCTGTAGCAGTCTAGAAATCAAAGTGTGGTGGTTTAGGTTTGCATGATGTCATATTTTTTTCTATGCATTTTTCCTCCATGCCTGCTTAGTTTCATCTCCCTTCTTACTGGTTTCTAGCCCATTTGACCTATGCTGCTCCTGGAAGTTATCTGCATTGAGGTGAGAGCCAGCCAGATGGGGAGGTGTGAATTGCAGGCTGCCTTGGACATGATTTCACCCTTGTGAACGTCTAATGATGCAAGTTGTGACGTCCCTCCTCTGGCCAGTAATCAAGGAGCCTGGAGCCTTAATACTCACCATTGACACTGGTGAGGGATCTTCACTTGGAATAAAAGTAAATACACCCAGTATTTCTGTACCAAGCACAATTTCCCTTAAAAGCATACAGGGAAACACACTCCTGTCCTGGGGCTGGGCTTCCCTCTCTCTCTCCAGGCCCCAGTAATAGTCCCCATTGACACAGCTGTAGAGTTGAGTCCTCAGCTGAGTGTTCCAGGCCAAGTCCTTCACCACCCTCTCTGTGAAACCAGTGCTCTGTGTCCCTGCTCCAAGTAACTGACATACACATTCTTTGAGATTTGATTTTTTCACACACACACCTGGGAGAGGCAGGCACAGATTTACCAGCTATGGCCCCTATGCCCAGACTATAAGGTGGATACTACCAGCAGAACACTCCAGAGCCAGCTACAGTAAGGCTCTTACAAGAGTACCCAATTATACTGAGTAAAATTAATACTAATAAATATGGTAGTGTTTGACCAATGCAGCAAGGCTTTTCATGCGTGGCCACAATGTCACCAAATATAAGTACTCTCATAGGTTAAAATATTGTCTGAAAGATCAACCACAAAGAAAAGTTTAAATGCATTTAATAATAAATATTAAAAGAACAGGAAAATACTAAATATCTAATCTGATATTGTCAATCTTCAGTCATTAATCTTCATTCATTCATGATGAATGGGATTTGGTTCTGACTCCTCAGAACCGGCTTGATCATTACACAGCTCTCCCCAGCCAAAAACTCTTGAGCTAAGGCTCTCTACCCAAAATGCCTCTCTCTCCATTACCTCAGATCTTGTTTGCCGCTCTGAAAACAAGACGTGTCAGTTGATACACTCCAGCAAAGTGCCTTTATTATGTATCATTCCTATATATTCTGTTAGAATATTTTCTATTTTTTGAAATAGAAATATTTCTCTCTATTTTGTACCCTTGAGTGTGTTTTTTGATATTTCACTGCCCCTTTACCTAATGGTATTCTTTGTTACCATTATTGGTAACTTGAACCATAAGGCTGATAAAAAAAAATAATAATTTAATAAAATGCAGTGGGTTAGCACTTTCAGGTTTAAAAACCCTTCTTCAGACATCATACAAAAGTTGTGAACACCTTTTAAAATACATAACAACCAATCAGGGACTCAGTAAAAAGCTCTCCTGTTTTTTAAAGGCTCAGTAGGAATGACACCATTCAAGCTAGATGCTCCATCACCACCCAGATTAATTATCCATCTAGTTTCACTACATTCTGGTATATTTCTCAAATCACCCCCCTCCTAGTTGGATGAATAACCTGCAAAGTCATAAAAGAAAATACATGCCCAGGGTACTGCTTTACATGCTGATACAGGGCATTATGTATATTGGCTGTACGTATAGCGGACACATGTTGTAACACCTTGTCTTTCAATCTACACTTTGTTTTGCCGACATAGAATGAACAACGTTGCATACAGTCAGCCAAGTATAATATTGCTGGTCAAACAGCATACTTTTTCATTAAATAGCTCTTTCCAGGCAGTGGATGGATAAATGTGATGTTATGTCTATATTGGCAAGTTTTGCAATGTCTACAGGGGAATGTCCCTTGTTGCCCAATGACAGCTTTCCTAACCCCCTGTTGGTCTGTACATAGCAAATCCTTTAAATTCTTACTACGTTTGAAAGAAAATGTGGGTTCATGAGGTATTAATGCCTTCACTTTGTCATCTGTTAACAAGATTTGCCAATTCTGACGAATAATGTCACATATGCCTCCCACATTATTACTGTTATTCAAAGTAACTCGTAGGGGCTGCCTGCTTATATCAGTCTCCCTGTTATGCACCTGTACATTTCCAGAAAACCAGGGTTTTGCTTTGTTCTACCTCTCTTCATAACTTTTATTAAATGCCCACTGTATTATGTTTTGATTATATCCCCTTGCTTTTAAGTTCACCATAATTTCTGCAGACTTCACTCTATCCCCCGGATTCACGAATCCTCCGTGTAAGACTTAGTAAGTCTTGCTCGTAGGATGCAGTTGAACGGTATGACGTCAGTGTGCCATGAATATGCGTGAGAGCACACTGACCCAACCGTATTTCGTACACGGACTGTGTAAGAAAGCAGGGGGCATGTCCGACTGCCGAGCAGTCTAAATGTCCACACCCCTGCAAGTGATTGGAAAGTAAAAGCAAATACACAAGAGCGAGTCCACTCAAATGTCCTTGCACCCAACACCACACTCCCTAACATTGTAAGCCCCCATCACAGTTATAAAAAGTAAAAAATTTATTTTTTTTTTTAAATACCCGAAATAGCTGCCCATATTAGCGCGTGTGCCCATTGCTTGGCTAGAGTTAGCAATTCTGACATGGAAGAGCATAAGAAAGAATGTTTATGCAAATCACACCAAATAGCAATAGCGTAATGGTAGAGCGTTCGCACAAAGAGACATTCACGGTTTGAGTCCCACCACTCCCCTTCGTATTTATTTTTAAATCAATATATGAAATACCAGACAAATATGTGTAAACAGTAGTAAAACGCAGTGAAATGGACAATGTATCAGTGAACAAAATAAATATTTTAAATGATCCTGATATACAATTGCCTGCAGTTAAGCAGCGCTTCACCCAGCACAGTAGAGTTGCCCATAGTTTAGTAATGGTTAACCCAGCAATAGAGGTCCCCATAGCGAAATAGTGCTTTAACCAGCGCAATGTGTTTGCGCGGATGTGCACGCCGCGCCAACTAGGGCACCGAGGAGCAACGTAGAGCAAAGTTGCTTAAACGCAGCCACACCCCCTAGCCTGTCTGGACAGTATGAAAATAAAATGAATGACAAGGTTCGAACCCAGGACTCTGTGCATCACAAGAAAAGTACAGAACCACTAAACCATGACAACTTAGGGGAAACAGCCACTGTTAACAGACATATACTTACTAATGGTAGTTTAACCATTACTAAGCAGGTCTCCAGTCAGCCGAGAATTTTAAAAAACGGCCAATCACAAAAAAGTGCGGGAAATGTGGCATATTTAAGCCTCATAGGCGGGAATACACGCCCTAACTGATTGTAGCTCACATCTGCAGTTAGAATGGCTGGTGTCAGAGAGGGAACATGCTTCTGAGCGCAACGTTGGGGCATCAAGGAGTCAAAATACATGGTTTGGCTCCTTGTCCACCATCATGAGTCGAGACTCCTGCAGGGCCAGTTCCAAGGGACGAAGTACAAGGCAGAGGCTTGGAACCGGTTAGCTCATGACCTCACCAGTGCCACAGGCGTTCCTCGGACTGGTGAGCAGGTCCGTCACCACCATGCAGACCTGAAGAGACAGAAGCAGGACCGCCTGAACCAATGGATATAGGAGGCTTGTGGGATGCAGAATGCCCCACAACTGAGTATGTAGCCATGGAATGCAGTATGTAAGAATTGATAATTGAGTATATATAATGGATAGATATGTCTCAATATCCCTTCATTTACTTTACAGCTGCAGGTAACCGTGCTGCGAATCAGCAAGCCTATGCCGATAGGCTGCTAAGGCTGCGCCACCAGGCAGGTTAGTGATTATTCTGCATGTATTTTATTTTATTTATTTATTTATTTATTTTACATTTGTTGACCGGGATAATCCGACTGGATTCATGTCCATTTTCAGCGGAGGCCCGGGGAGAAAAGCTCCAAACAGTAGTAAACTGAGTTAAAGTTACAGAGACAATTACAATTCACAACACATTAACAAATAATTTCCATAGTATCATGCAGGATGATAGAGAATAGACACAGTACAAATATTTACAGTGAAAGCCAGGTCACCTGAGATCTAAACATAGTCAGGGAATCAGCTAGCCAGGATTTATGCAATGGCAATTCCGTATTGTCCCCAAGTATAGTTTAAGTTTAGCTTTAAATTGACTTAAAGAGGAGAGTGAGGTAATATCAGGAGGTAATTTGTTCCATGTTTTACCTGCCGAGTTGGTAAGGAGAGAGTCACCGGCTATATTATTAGTTTTACAGGTCTGGATTGTTATATAAAATATGGGAGAGATCATGAAAGAAAGTGTTGTAGTTCAATAATACAGCCATTAAATTGCCTGAATAAGTCCTCTGCATGTACTGTCAGATAAAAATGTCAGAGAGGCAGAAAGAGTGTAGTAACCCATTAAGAAAGGTAATATATGTTTGGGATACTATCTCTGCAGGCACTGTCATATAAAATAAGTGAGTGAGCCTGAAAAAAAGAGTGTTCTAACCTATTAATAAAGTTATAATATGTCTTTAACATGTCTGCCATGTGCACCGTTAAAACAAATAAAGGAGTGAGCTTGTGGAAAAGTGTGTAATGCCATTAATAAAGGCCTAAAACCCGGAGTGTGTCTGTGTCACAGAGTTTGAAATATTGTTGTACCCTTGCATTATACAAATAGTACTGTTTGAAAAAGTGCTGGCAACCCAGAGTTGTGCAGTCCCATATAAAGTGGGTGATGGAAGTGCTAGTAGCTGTGAAGCATATATACAGTCCACAGCAGTCAGTTACTGGCTGACATGCATAAGTAAATCTGCACACGTGTAGCATGTTAGTTTATCCCCAGAAATGTGAGTGTATGTCAAGAAATGCAGGGTTCTTTACAAATCGAAGTTAAAATGTCATGTGAAAACATCCCAGATATGTAGATAAAGAAATAGAAATGCAGTCAAGAAATATGTAGCAGTAACATCTGCATCCTGGACAGTTAGTATGTCAGATATAGGTCAGGCATATATTGAACTAGCCAAACCCATTACACAACCTAATGTATGGTGGCAAGTGTAATAATACATGTAGGGGATATACACCTGCAGTCACTAGGTATGTAGTGTAGACTAAAAGGTAATTATAAGATGTTAACCGAGGTTTTTTCTACACCCTACTGTATGTGCATAAACCATGCAATTCCACACCTCAGTGGGTATGTGTAATCTTATATATTTGTTGGGACATATGTCCTATTGTTCTATAAATATTTGCATTCAAGTTGATGCATGTGCCCTGTTTAAACACCACAATCATGGTGGCCTGTTGCTACCAAAGATCCCTGCATGCTGTTGGAATATCCACTGTGGTTCAATATATGTATGTGTTATGCTTGCTGTTCAACTGTTGGAACCTTGGTGTGTTGGGTTAATGGGAATATTACTGCATGCTGTTACAACTAATCTAGAATGCTGTTGTTTATGTTGAAATTAAACACACCTAATCACAGAACATATGGGAATGCCAGTCCCAGCGATCCCACCTGTCCCTCCTCAGCTGGCGAGTGCACCTGGCACTAGCAGGTCCGGTGCCCAGCCCGGGCTCCCCTCCTCCATTGGTCCTGTGCCACCTTCGGGTGGAAGCGCTGCAGGGGATGCGGCTCGTCCCCCCCTGTGCAAGCGTGGGCGGAGAAGGGCCACCTGTCACCCTTCGAAGGGTCCGGGTTGTGGTGCATAGGGAGATCCAGCATTCAATCGCTGATCCCCTACACCAGCTCGATGCGAGAGTGGTGCATCTCACGGGTGAGCCTGCCTGTCCTACGCAGCCCCCAGCACAGCCACCCTCGGGGCTGTGAAGGTGCAGTGGTGACTACCCATGGGTGAGTATCTCAGTTCCACTGTTACCATCTGTGGGCTCATGGGCTTGCGATTTCCAAATATCCGACCCCGTCAATTGTGTTCACCCACCCCATGTGTCATACACCGCCCCTGTATGCGTCTTGTCCGTCTTGTCTGTTTACCTCCCCAACCTACCTCCCCGGACATACCTGTTTCCTGTACCTCACTTCCCACTCTCACCTGAAAAAAAAAAACAATGGGCAATCTGTACCCACAAAAAAATTATGCCCCATGCATAGCTGCCCATTTCGCACACATTTCCATTGGACATGTAAACTGATAATTATAATTGGCAGTACAACATACTTTGTTGTCCTCACCCCTCTCCCAGGGGTGGAAGGTTTCAAATATCACTCCAAATTTATTGCATATGCACAGCTGTTGCTGGTAAAGAAATGGGCAGCTATGGACCTTCCCTACACCTGTCCTGCACATCCTGAGCTTGTTTACCTACTGTCTGTCCCTCTTTGTGCCCCCTTTTTCACCACTTTCATATCTCCCCATTTTCTTTTCTTTAAAAGAAATTAGCGCGGGGGTTAGCGGGAGTAAGCACTTTTAAGCAGTAATAAGCGGGTTTAAGCAAGTGTGCACATGTGTATGCTTAGCTAAGCGTCTCGCAAACCCACTTACAACTGCTTAAAAGTGCCTTAGTCACTCTGTGGCAGGGCCCTTGTTCTGCTGAGCAGCAAAAGAAAAAACCTCTGCCAGTCTCGAACCCCAGACCATTGACACAATAGACTGCATGAATTATCACTAAGCCACAGCAGATATACAAATAACTTGGTTCTGAAATAAATATATCCTGCATTACAATGAGGGAATGTAAATGGAAATTAGGAATGGTATAACACAAATCCTGTTCTGTGGGTCTTTACCAGCAGTTGTTGTGGAATTGCATGACATGACTGTGAAAGGAGAACCAGCCATCCTAGCAGGGAATAATGTTACAGTAGCACCTTACAAACACCACACAGTATCAGACCAGGATAAATACTGGCCACAGGAATACAGTGCAATAACCACATTTGTATGGCAGTTAATTGTGTGTCAGAAATAAAGTACATACTCCCATGTATCCTGTGTTAGCATTTGGAGGGGTTAGTACATGTCTACACTGAGAAGTGTGTACTGGAAGCAGCAACATTCAGGTTTGAGTACAACATGCATGTAACTGGCTACAACCCTTGCTTCAGATAAGAGACATATACCAACCTTCTGACTGACACAACGGTGTTCAGAGCAAACAAGCATGGGCCCCACTTTGGACAGCTGAAAGGGCTATGCCTACCTAACCTAGCATTTTATAGCAGTGGGCTGCAATCACAGTGAGTAATGCAATCACCACACAGCAGGCTGCATGCATTTACTGAATGGTGGGCAGCAATTGGTGCAGCGGCTGTCACATGCACAAGTGCAGATACCTAGATATGCAGGCTGTACCTGCAGTCCACACATGCAATTCTGTCATTGCAGATGCTGGGAGATAGAGAGAGAGAGAGACATGGACATGGACACGGACACAGACAGAGACACAACAGAGAGAGAAACTGAGACATAAACCGAAATAGAGGGGGAAAACCCAAAACAAACAACCAAAAAAAAAATGAATAAAAAATAAAACCCTACAAAACTGTAACACACGGAGCAGGGAAATACAAAGGTAAGGTATGTAACTCACATGTACGTGTTGGCATGTAGTAGATGTTCCTGAAGAGTACTCTACACACTGCAAATCATCCATGTGTGGCAGCAGTACGTATCTATCTGTATCCGCACATGTGCATAGGGCAAGGGACATACTGCAACTGTTAGTGAAGGGTGGACAGATATGTAATTGAAGGTTGATATGTGCATATATCTATGTAGGTCATAGTGTGTGGACTGGAAAACAGCATGCAGTGCTGATATATGTCATGAGGTGGTTAAATGCTGTGGGACTGATTTGTCAGATCTGCTGTGTTACAGCCAGTGAGGCCTGCTAATGCTACATGGGCTGAGGACACCCACATGCATTCTGTACAACACTGTGCAGTATAATCACATAACTGTACATCCCTCAACTGTCGCATAAGTGGTATCCCCACCACGAAAGGTGGACTATACATGTGCCTATATGTACATCCATGTGTACAGCAATGGATGTATACATGTATGTGTATAGATATACATATATATTATATATTATATATATATATATGTGTATATATATATATATATATATATATATATATATATATATATATATATATATATATATATATATATATAGAGAGAGGGAGAGACAGACTGTCACGGGGTCATATGTACTGCAACAGGTGTGTGGTGACCAAGGCATGGACTGTAGACAAGTGTTGATACTGCAGTGCCATTCCTCCTTTCCAAAACACTGTACCCATTAACTACCACATAGGTAGAGATCTACCTAACAGTGAAGGTGTGATAAGGGAACATGGGACACAGGTGGGACAGTAGCCTCCGCTTTGATGAAGACAGTGCCAAACTATACCTGTAATCAGTCTGTTATGTGTCGGGACAACAGGTGTGTCATCTGTAGAAATATAGGGCAGTGTTCCCCTCTACTCATCACAATGCCCTGTGTGGTATGTACCTCACATGACAACTACACCAGGTGAAAAGGCCACAGACATACCTCCCAAAGGGTAATACTGGCTGCAAACAGATGCCCTATGCAGACTGACTCACAAAACCACATCTACACTGTATTGCATACTGGCCACACAGAGGTGACCTCTGCCGGACATACAGAGGTATGTCACACCCATAGCTGGGTGACAATCACCATGGCAACATATCACAATCCCTCCGGGATACACGCTCTCTGGCCCTAAACCTTGTCAGCTCACTAAACAGCACATGCTGGAGGGATAGGTTCCCATCTCAGAGATATGCCATACACCGGAATAGACCACCTAGCAATAGCAAACAAGGCTCCTCATTAGCAGTTGTCATAAATACCCCTGATGATTGTGTGGGAGATTGGTAATACATCTCAGGAAACACCTCTGTGATTCTGGTTGGCAGGGGCAAGTGAAATCAAAGTACATGTGTGTCAAAGGCTAGGGTAGCATATGGCTAGGCTGCTGTAGGCCCTAGGGCCTATGACACTATGCACTGACACATGTACTCAATGCAATACCTGCTATGTGAGGTTGAATAAGTGTAACACTGAATGTGTGCAAGGTCTGTAAAGGTGTGATAGCTTGGTGTGAAGTTGTATCTGACATGGTAGTGTCTATCCTAGCTGTGAGGACAGCAAATGATGTGTAATGTACTGTTAGGCAGACATAGTAGTACGGCATATGATGTGACGTAGTTCCTTGTTGACGAATGTGGTGTCTCATTGTAGGCTAAAGCAATACATGTATGCTTAGTGAGTGGTACTGCTATTGAATCCAACTCCCATATGAACTGTAGTACTACCAGAAGCTGTAGGCCTAAACAGCACAGTATGGTGTGTGTTCACATTGCTTGGAAACACTGTCATGTGTGCTTCCTGTAGTCTGCACAGAGGACAAAACTCAGGCAGAAGGGTGTGTAAGTAGTGGCACACACTACTGTATGGTACACAGGTAATGCTCATCTGTGTTGGCATACAGTGGTGTGTTGTATGTTTGTCTGATGTGTGTGTAATCATATGTGTGTTACAGGGTATACGTGTGTATCCAGCAACATATATACTCTGTTACAGCATTATGCCACCTATAGTAACAACTGTACACATCTGTTAGGCAGGGCTATGGCATCAATGACTAGGGTGGTTGACTGGTACTACTGTACCTGTACTTTACATCCATTGCAATGGATGACATCTCTGTTCATGCATTTGTGTGATATACAGCCCTGTCTTGAGGTTGTGCAATGTGTCACAAACAGTGTGTCGGGTACTGTTGTATAGTGGTGTGATATAGAATGTGCCAGGCACTGTCAGTTGTGGCCTGAGACCCAATAAGTGGTATTGAACGTGTGTAACCTCTGACTGACAATAGGATGGTATATATGTCAGTAAAGTGATATCTGTGGTTAAAGGTGTTAAGTGTGCCACAGGACTCGCTCACACATATTGTTCATATCTTTTTCAGCCAGATGGCCCACCAACGCAATCCATCGTACACAGCGGATGAGGAAGAGGTGATGCTACAAAGCCTATTGCAGCAGTACACAATGCTGTTCTTCAGAAGCAGCCATTACCAGCAGGAGCGGACTGCACTGTGGCAGGAACATGTTCGTCGGGTAAATGACATAGGCATGCATAACCGGACGTATGAGCAGGTACGCCATCACTGCAGTGATTTAATTAGACATGTCCGGCGGCGTGCATCTGATATCCAAAGACAACAGCTTGCCACAGGTGGTGAGGTGGCCATTCATCCCCCCCTTCACTAGAGTGGAGGAGCTGCTCCTAAGCGTGGTGGCTCATGGACAACAGCAACATCAACCTCTGACATGTGTTGTCATGGAGGCCGGAGCCACCCAGCATGTCCACCTGGAGCAAGCAGGTAACATGCCCTATCTGGAGACGACAGTTAACTGTATTGTTAGATTATGTCTACGTGAGATGTGTACTGTGTGTTTAGCAGTTCTGCCTAGTGTTGTGCAATACTGATATTTCAAATATCTCTACACCTGTGACTGTTGGTATACTGCAGTTTAGCATACCCACTGTAGCAATGCCGCAGTTGTGGCCACTGATGAACTCTCTCATATTCTCGTAGGTCCCTCTGGTGTGACAGCAGGGCAGCCGATCCATGCTGGTGAGTGTGTTATAACTGCAATGTTGGTAATGAAATATGCATGTCATAGGTGAGGTGTAGGCCATGTACACGTAACACACCTACGCATAATGCATGCCGTGCATGTTTGCTGTAAGATGTTGCACAGCTCAGTAATGTCAGTAGCTGCCTCACTGACATGCAATACACAGAGCATAAGACACGGTTGTGGCAACCCCGTACTGCACATTGGATAGGCATAGTTGCAACACCTGTACACAACATAACACGTTTATCATACACAGTACACAAAGACATGCTACATATGGCGTAACCACACACCCACTGCAAGGTCACACCTCAGTATCCCACATGTCATCCACACACACACATGATGTACCTCAGGGGTAGAGGCCTATCATGGGGCTGTGCAACACTCTTCAACACATAACACAGTCATGTTAAGCAATGCTCCCTGTTGGGCACCTCATACACCTGTGTACAAAGTGGCTATGTAATTGTTAACGTAGCCACAGCACTGCAGTTCAGATACAACATGCTAGGCGGTGGTCTGTCACACAGTAGTAGCCGTGAGTGACCACAAGATGCATGATGATGATGATGATGGCACATGGTAGTACACCCCATCCAGTTACAGTGACCACAGTACTACACATAGCGGTTGTTGCTTTGCACCTCATTGTTGTGTGTGTGTAAGCATATGCACCTATACACAATATGCATAGCATGTTGTGTGTGTGCTTACATATGCCAGTATACACAATATGCACAGCTGTCACCATCTGTACAAAGAGTCACATATATGTCCTGGAATGCTATTGGGTGTATAGGTCACATAACACACATTGGGTATGTGTGGTGTTTAATGTTGCAGTTGGTGTAGCATGCCATGTCATGGCTGGCACCGACATATCTGTAATATGTCCCACACTCACCATAACCACTCTACAATGGCCATGCCGAGCATTGGGATTCCTTCACATCTACATGCACCACTCATCCCATGTCTGTACATTGCATGCATTTGCTACACCTGTGCCCACTATTATTTGCTGTGGACACAGACACTGTAAGCAAACATGGTAATCTGTGTGTCACACAGATAACACATGCAGCCATGGTATGTATACCATTGAGTGATGGTGCACTGGACATTGCAGAGCAGATAATACTTGCACAGCAATGTTGTGTCCATGTACGCATTGTGTTCCAGGGTGTAGAGAATCACTGAGCAACTACACACATGCATCACAGCCATGTATAATGTCATTAAATAGGGCCATCTACACTTGCACTGCTTGGTCTTGAGCAACACATTCTGCATGCTGATACGTGTGAGGTGACTGCTTGCCTTGTGATCCGGTCACCCACCTTCACCCACTATTGTGTATGTGTTGGATTGCTGGTGTGTGTACGTGCTGTGGTGAGCAGTGTATTTGTGTTCATGTGTGCATGTGTGCTAAAATCATGTACAGATTGTGAAGTGCGTTTCCTGTCTTCCTTCCACAGGTGCTGAGTTAAGGGTGTCTGAATGCAACAGGGAACCTGATGTCACTGCCACTAATAGTGGAGATGATGAGACATGTATTGTGGCTCAGGAAGGTCTGTCGTTGGTCCACCAGTCGACAGTACACAGCGTTCAACCCCATCTATGCACACACTCATACTGCCAATACATCCCTCATCACCAATGGCCTTAGCTGAGGGACAGCATACAGTCGGCATTGACCAGGAGAGTGTGGTACCCATGGCACGTGCATCCCCTCACAGCAGCCATAGCTGGATTACTGGAATGGTACCACATAGGCGGATGTCCAGGGGTTCTCGGGGGAGCACCACTGGTCGTATTGCCCCTGGCAGACGTGCCCCCAGAGGTATTACAACCTCCAGTATGTTCCAGGCTGTAATGCAGGCACAGGCACGTATGGAATGGTACACCCGACGGGGACTGAGGGCGCAGAGGGCCCATTACACTGCTATCAATGACAGCATCCATGACCTTGCCGGTGCCATCTGGAATTACACCGAGGTCATTGATAACCGTTAGAGGGAGACATTAGATGTCCTCCACAATGCGTTAGCCATGAGGCAAGTCCATGCGGGATGGATGGGAAGCCGATGCGGACGCATGCCAGCAACAGCATTAGCTGGCAGTCATCACGGACGGACCACGGATCACAGCCGCTCCCGTAGGTGGCAGTACCAACCCCAACTATGCTGGGGCTGGCCTGTCCATTGACCGTCCTACTAGACCACGTGCACGTGGCACTGGCCAGTCACAGCAGGGACATGGGTCCAGTCATCATGCCTCTGATGATAGCACCCAGTCAGGGTTGGTACCCGATACTGCCCGTAGCACCCCTGCCAGGCACAGGTACCGTGTCCGTGGCCAGAGACCGTGATCTGTATGGCCTAGCAGGTACAGTCTGTGTCTGTCCCACAACTGCCCGTATATGGCAGCCACATGGTGGAGTTGTGTGCATGCAGACACACACACAATAACCAAACAACTAGGGCTCACACATACACACACATTACATCAGCATTGGCCCATGCTGTACTGTTGTCCCACACACACACACACACACACACACACACACACACACACACACACACACACACACACACACACACACACACACACACACACACACACACAAACACACACACAGACATGTCGATTGGATTGGTCAGTGTCGGGCTCTGGCAAACCAACAACACACCCTGTGCATATGATGACACCTGTGCCATCTCCTGTCATCTGTAACATTGATGCAGGAATAGGCTAACATGGTTCTGATGCACAGGGTGACATTATAGCGGTGTAGCAATAGTAGCAAGTTGCCAACAGGAAAGTTTACTGATATCCTTGTAGGTATATCTGAGCAGGCATTATGCATCACAGCTCTGATAGTCATAGCATTGTTTACACCAATGTTAGGTCTGAGTATGTATTGTCCACCCATGTGCCACTTGGCTGAAGTGTACAGTGTTGCCAGCATGGGTTAGTGAGTGGACAGTACGTGTGTGATGTATGCATTACAAATTAGCAAGTGTACATCTGTGAACATGGTGTGTGCGCACTGTCTGCATGTACGTGCATAGTGGACACGTGGGATGTGCGACGTACCCTGTTGTACACATTAACATCTCATGGTATATTTCGGTGGCCAGTATGCATTCTACTACAGATATGTACTAACATGGGTACACGTGTGTATGACATGGGTTGACACTATTCTGTGGGTGATACTGTTGATATCTGTCAATGATCTGCAGTCTGGTAGTATACACCACCTCAACAGCATGACTATAACCAATCATTAGATGATGTCCTGACAAATGACACACAGTTGTAGGGAACTCGGTAACAGTTAGATCCTTCCGGTACTATACTATAACAGTAACAAGTGGTATTGACCGCCACACGTTCCTGGGACCACACCTGTGTGGCATATAGCCCTCTTAGGTACATGCAAACACACTAGGGATATGTCCATCCACATCTGGAAATGCATGCATTGGCCTACACTGCATTCCCTAGATGGGACGCATACCCTACACAAGGGTATCCTACAGACAGACACCTGTTGTCCAATGCATGCTGTATAGTCATAAGCCGACTATGGCATAGTCACTCACATTTACTGGACATACTATCCCGACAGCACCACATAGGTGGTAGCCCTCAACATGTATGTTGGGTACCAATGTGTACAGACACATGTTATGTCATCTGTCCCTTGGTATCCACATATCCATAGGTATTGTGGGGTCCATCGGTGTTTCACATAACACATTAGGGGCCTGCATGCATATCCACAGGGCTGTTGTACACCTATAATGACTGTCCATTACTGCCAGTTGTTGTTGTGTATGAACATGTCTGACATATACCCCAGGCAATTACCCTCACTCACAGTACTCTATAGTACGTGTCATGGGTGTGTGTGGCACAGATGACCTTGGCCACGGATCACTACAGTGGCCGGGCTTGTCACATACATACATATGTGACCTATGATCTGAGAAGCAGCGGCACAATCTGTCGAAGGAAACAAATGTATTCATGTAGTATGCAGGCTACACACCTGTGTACTGATTGAGGTCACATGTACACATATTTATTTGCCACGTGGATACCCGATGTGTGCAATGCATATACTGTTTTAATCATATGTCATACCGCAGTAAAAGCACAATCCACACGGCATTGACCGTGGCGCACTCACACACACACACACACACACACACACACACACACACACACACACACACACACACACAGCATTTGCAGGATTCAAACCCCTACTTAACTATGTTATGATACTAGAGAGATACGCATTAACACAGCGCACTATATGCTTTACTGGGTGGTTTCTGTTCTCCTGATATATTTGTAGGATGCTGACATCATCAGACATTCCAAAGAGGGATGTACTTCTTTTATTGTGTTTTCCCAGTCTCCAAAAAGGCTCCTCCTCTCAAAGGAAATCACACACATACACACACACACACTAACACACACTGTCAGCGCTTGCAGGATTCAAACCCCTACTTAATTATGTTATGATACTAGAAAGATACGCATTAACACGGTGCTTTATATGCTTTACTGGGTGGTTTCTGTTCTCCTGGTATATTTGTAGGATGCTGACATCATCGGACTGGACATGGAAATGTGTGTGCACTTTCTTTTATGCAATCCCAGGAATGATCCATGTGGGTTGGCAGGTATCAACAGCTTGAACAGGACCCTGTGAGTCGCACCATGTGTGATCTGTCTGTGGACACATTGACATCCCTTCATATGTCAACACATATCTATGCACAGATTGTTGGTTTTGTGGATACAACATGTGTCTGTGATGTTGATGAAGAGCTATGCAAAGTTTATGTGGGACATGTGTAGCTCTGTTCAGTGATGTATGTCCTGGGTGGCTGCCTTGCAAATGGTGTATCATGTTTGGGAAGCCTGATCTGCACATGAACATACCACAGTTGGTAGGGTTGTGCGTTTGTCAGCTTCCAGTAGCTCTGTTTATGACTTCAGCCATGATGCACTCCATGGCCTTGCAGATCAGACTTTATAGGCTTACTGGACTATACATCCCATGGTGTGTTGTGCACCCACACTTGTGGGGATTGCCATTTGTTGCTGTAACACATTTGATGGTTCAAGACCCTGTGGAGTGGGTGAGGCTCAACAGACTGTTCAGGTGCAAGGTCTGTTTGTTCTGTAGTGCATGCATGACACATATTGGGAAACATTGTAATCCAGTTGCTGCCATGCTTTTGGCTTTGGAGGGAGCTGGTCAGCCATTCTACAAATGATATCTCCTGGTATGATGTCAGGGACTATCATCAGTGGGAGGTGGGTATGTATATATGGGCCTGTATGACAGGATGTTGGCATTGTCAGTAAGGTACAGTTGGCCCTGACTCAGGACTTATATGAGTGTGCATTACTTTTTATGACATAGCTGAAGGACATGTCATGATTCTCAGTCTGGACTCCTTCTCAGCTACTCTTTACAAAACACCAACAAACCTGAGCACTAATCCCGGTTATACTCTTTTTACACACTTAACCCCCCCTACTGATCCTTTGTGATCAGGCTACAGAGTATGTCATCATAGTATACTGGCATGTCCAGGGGTCGGTTTCGTGTGTACTCTCCAGTCCAGCTAGTGAATATTGTGGTTATGACACAATGTCACATCTGCCTCATGTACACAGACAACCCTCTCCTCCTCCCAACACACTCAGATATATGTGAGAGATGCAAAAATATTGACATACAGGAGGCTGAGCTCTCTCGACCCATGACTGGCATGGTCTATCAGGTGGTGAAGGTGACCACAAACACCACATATCAGTCTGACATACACCGATAGTGACAGCAATCAAGCCACATTATCACACATACACATACTCGGAGGCTCTACATACACTCCGCCTAAGCAGCAGAGACATCCAAAGCAGACACACAAACTGCTACCCCACTACAATACCCACATATCACATAGTTCACAATGTCAGTGTGCCACACAGTCACTGCCCTTTGGGCTAAACAAAACACCTGATACTCTTGTAATAGGTGACACTTAATGTCAGACACACTGACGGCCCAAACACCAGGCCAAAAAAAGGAATAGTCACTTTGAGCTGTCTTTCAGGTGCCAGGAGCCACCACATAACACACTCACTCAGGTCACTCCAAAGCAAATCTAGGACTGGCTCCATCATTGTCCATGCTGGTGCGTACAACCTCAGACGTTCCTCCCTGGACCACATGACATGATACATAGAGGAACTCTCTGATCATGTAGCCCAGGCCAGTATGACCCTGACCTTGTCTAGCATCTTACACTCACCAAGTATGATGTCTCAGTATACCAGCACACTGATCACGTTTAACAGTTGGCTGACATATTGGTGTTATTCAAAGGGGATACCGTGTCTGTCGGCCTGGGGTGACATGCTCAACATGCCACATAGCTTCCCTATGGACAACTTGCACCTGTCACCCTTGGACTTTTGAATACTGGCTAAGGCACTTGCTGCCACCATACTGCCTTATTTAAGCGGGGCTCAAAAGACAGACCCACCTCTATAGACATTACAGAGTACATGACACTGAGGGTAATACTGCTCAACACCAGATGTGTTACTTCACATTGACCACACTCAGGAATCTCCTTAGTATGGGGAATAGCAATATCTGTGCACTAACAGACACATGGTTCAGGCTCCCACATGCACACCAGCACTACCAGGTTATATTTCGTACCATGCTTTCTGACCACATAACTCGGAATGGCCAACACAAGTAGGGGGAGTTTCCATATACATCACAGATACACATACCTCCGGGTTGGTAGCACTGCACAAAGCATCACAGACCATACATATGCACCTAACATTGTGCAAATCTGCCTTTTAGTTTGTTGCGTGCTACAGACCACACTCAAAAATTCAACAACCACACTCGTCTTTCCGGGGAACACTGGACAATATGACGGTCTCCCCAAATGCCATTATATTGGATGACGTCAAATACACACACATTGACTGGGGAATAGTACTCGGGCCCCAACACCCTCACCCAACAGTTGCTACAATTTGTAAACTCATATGCTATGGCACAACCGGTCACCACACCCACAAGAGGGGACAACATATTGGACATGATCATCACCAACATGGGGACTCTGTTCCACACCTGCAATATACCCCTTATTGGTAAGGGCAGAACATACTTTATCTCACTGGACATCCATATCCCATCCTCACACCCATCCTGGGTAATCTTGGTGAACTTCCCAAAAGCAAACGTCACACTTCTCCATACCGTGGTGGTATCCTTCAGAGACCCTGGGTCAGTGGAAAGTATGGCTCAGACTGCTGAATCCTTTACATACACATTCTATGGACACCTAGTGGACTGCATGGATCGTGCTATCCAAAATAACACCTGGACTCACTCCTCCAATGGCAGGGGACCTGTCTGGTGGACCCCGGCCATTAATACGCTATACAACAAAAGGAGGAAGCTACTACATGATGGAGCACAATCCCAGACAGGGAAGGCATCTGTGATCTGTACTAGCAGACCGCTACAATCACTAGTGTATTTGTCAGGCCCGCTTCTAACGGACAATTGCACCAGACACATCGGACACTCACAAGGCCTTCTTCAGTTAATTCAGGTACCTGGCTGGACACTCACTGATATGCTGTGTGTTACTGCATACTGACTGAACATACCTTGAACCCACAGACATTGCCAACATCCTGGCAAACAGGTTCAATGCAGATGTCTCCCCCCATCCCCCCTAAGGAGGGACTGTCCATCCCAACAGAGTGTAATCTCCCTGACATCATGAATAAACAGGTGAGTGCTGCCCTCCCCACAGCGGACAACACAGCATCAGTGGGACTAGTGTCCCGGCCTTTGTCATGCATTGCCTTCATGACAGACGTAACCCTCACATTACGTCACTGTTCGATATCAGGGTTACTGCAGGATTTGTACCCATGGAATGGTGTACAGCGATAGTGGTCCCGCTCCACTGAATACTGCTATAACAGACCACAGACAATATTGGCCCATAAGGCTAACTAGCCTGATGTTCATCGTGCATACAGCTGCAGTCATAACAGATGGGTTATCCTGCTGTCAGGTGGGTCCTCGGTCGGCCGAATTCCAGAGTCTAGGTCCGGCGTCGGTTGTCGTCGCTTCTTCCCTGACATCAGTGCAGCAGTGGTATAAAAGAACCAGCCAACGCCATTTTCTTCAGTCTTTCTTGCCGCGCGGTGCCCGAAGCAGAAGCAGTTCGCAAGTGCCGGTCGGCCAGCTCCTGAGATTTACGAAAATATTTCAGCCGAAGTCTTCTTGAAAGCTAAGTACCCGTTGAAACTTTTCTTGCCTCAGACCGATGTCAGACAAAGTTAATAATTGCATTTCATGTGGGAAGCAAATACCGCATAAGGATTTCCATTCCTTCTGTATTCCTTGCTTAGGCCCAGACCACGACGTCTCGGCCTGCCGTTTTTGTGCTAGATTCAACAAACGCACTATTAAGCGTTGGGCGGATTTCGCCTAACACTATTTTGGTAAAAAATTTAATTACATTATGTCGTTGGATACTCCGACTCCAGTTTTGAGTAAAAGACGCAAAGATAAGGACCGACATACGAGGTCCGTGACTTCTACCGACACCACGCTAAAGACGGCTACTGGTGCTCCGGTTCTCAGCGAGGTGCCTACGTAGCCCCTGAGTACCGATGAGGCTTCTTTAGCAGTGTCTTCTGTGCCCGAGGTCGCAGGCTCCTCGGCCCCCACTCCGACTACAGATACCGACGCCACTCTTAGCGGGGAAACTCAGAGTTTAGACCGGCCTGCCACCTCTCAAGGTGTCTTCAGGCCTTCCTCTTTTTCCATTAAGGCTTTCACAAAATCTAAAGCAGCCATGAAAACTATAAAAGATAAGGTCCACAGAGCCCCTCTCAAGGCCCCATGCCTAAAAAACAGATGCTCAAAATGGCAGAGGATTTGATTACTCTTATCAGGGGTTCTCAACCCCCCTCGGACAAAAGGCCCAGATTGGAGGAAGACTACCCTTTCTCACACCAAGCCTCTATTACCTCAGAACATTCTGAGGACCAGGAATATTCATATTCCCCTTTTGAAGACTCTGATGCTGAGGAGTCCATTCCCTCTGTCTCCCCCCCCCCTGAGGATTATTCTTTTGGGGAAACCTTACATACCTCGAGGGAACACTTTCACTGGGAAGGCCAAGATTACTCAGATTCCAAGAAAAGGTTCAGGGATTTTCTCTTGCTTCCCCAGCACAGGCCTCTGGCTATCCCTCCTGTCTTGGATATGTTAGATGATGTGTACACAGAAGCCAGCCTCAACCCAGATTCTTTACCTCCAGCTCCTGTTAAACCTGACGGGTATTACCAGGTTCCTGATTCACACCAATTCCTATACAAAAGCCATGCTGCTGACCCAGAAACTATTTCACAGGTTCCCAAGGGAATTAAGGCCTCTACTGCCAAAAACCCATTACCTTCAGAGAGAGATTCCAGAGCTTTAGAAAGGTGGGGGAAAACGGTATACACCTCGGCCACTTTAAGCATGAGGGCATTAAACTGTCAGTTCCATATGTTAAAGTATCAACAGTTTTTGTTATCTCAGTTGAAAAGCAAAATGACACAACCTGAGCAACCAGATTTAAAGGAGTTGCAGGATTTGTTGCATAGTGCAGAGCAAGTGGGTAAACATACCTTGCAATGTTATTTTGAAGCTTTAATGGCCTCATGGAGAACTGCTGTTACAGGGTCTGTCATACGTAGACATGCTTGGCTCAAAGAGCAAACCTTACCAGATCATGTCAAAGCTAAATTACTAGATGCACCTCTTCAAAAAGATGTATTTTTTGGTGTTAAAGCTGAGGGGAGGTACTAAAGAAAATGGAGGAAAAGGCAAGATCAATGCAAACAGTGAAAGATTTCCTACAGGTACAACCTCCACGTTTCAGCAGAAACTGGCCATCAAAAAATTGGTCCTTTCCAGCCACGGACAGACCTCAAAGAGGTAGATACAGGCACCCGAGGGGTAGAGGGCAATCTCAAGGATCATTTAGAGCCAGACAATGGCAAGCACCTACACCAAGAGGTGGAGAAGATCACAGTCATGCAGAAAGCAGACACTATGACTTTCCCCTTTGCATGCCAAGCAAAGCTTTAATGGCAGCACCTTTAGGCGGAAAACTGGCAGTATTTTCAAAAAAATTGGCATATTATCACAAAAGACAAATGGATCCTGGACATTATAGACAGAGGCTACAGATTCCACTTTCACACCCTTCCAAAAATGAGAGGCATGCCAAACCTGCCACTAAATCAAAGGGCAGAGGCACAAAAACAAATTTCAGCTCTCATGGACATGAAAGCTATTCAAGAGGTACCTGCAAAAGAACAGGGTCAAGGTTTTTATTCCAGACTATTCCTGGTACCAAGGAAGGACAAAGATTGGAGACCTATTTTGGACCTATCCATCCTAAACACATATTTACTCATACCAAAATTCAAGATGCTCACATTACAGCAGCTTCTTCCCATGCTGGGCAAGGAGTCTTGGCTGGTAACATTGAACCTCAAGGAGGCATACCTGCATGTCCCTATCAGACAAGATTGCAGAAGATACCTCAGATTTCTTGCAGGTTCAACCCATTATCAATTCTCTGCATTGCCCTTTGGCTTATCTACTGTGCCCAGAGTGTTTACGAAATGCCTGGCATCAGTAATTGCCTTCTGCAGACTTCAAGGGATACAAATATACCCATATCTGGACGACTGCCTGATCCAAGCGGACAGCAAGCACATACTTCTGAAACACCTGGCATTTGTAATAAAATTGTTTAACTTTCTGGGATACACAGTCAACAAAAAGAAATCAAAACTAATACCCTCTCAAGCAATAATTTTCCTGGGTGCCAGCTTGAATACAAACACCCAGATGGGCCTACCTCACGCCAGAGAAGCAAGGGCAACTATTATATACTTCAGAAAAATGGCAACCTTCACCAGGCTGACTGCAAGGAAAGTCCTGCAGGCTCTGGGATTCATGGCATCTTGCATCCTGCTGATCCCATGTGCAAAGCTGCATATGAGGAAACTTCAATGGTACCTAAAAAACTTATGGTCTCAACACAGCCACAGTTTGGAAACAATTATACCACTCATTCCATGTCTTCAAAAGGAATTTCTGTGGTGGGCTCAAGCATGCCAAAGAAACATAGGTCTCCCCTTCTGCATGCCTCAAGCAAGTCAAATCATCACAACAGACGCCTTGGACTACGCCTGGGGGGCACACATGACAGATCAGTGCATTCAGGGCAAATGGTCCCAAAAAGAGAAGCACCTACGCATCAATCAAAAGGAAATGCTAACAGTACAAAATGCTATTATGGCCTTCAAAGACCTACTGCATCCAGGCCAGCTATGGATAAGGACAGACAACACCACAGTGATGTGGTACATAAACAAACAGGGAGGAACTCATTCATACCCCCTGTGCAGACTAGCCATGTTCCTTTGGAACACGGCTCTGGAATTGCAAATCCAACTTCAAGCGCAGTTCCTGCCAGGGAAGGAAAACACGCTGGCAGACAACCTAAGCAGAAATATGACAGATCCACACGAATGGAAGTTGCATCCTCAAGTTTTCGCAAAGATAATTCAGGCATGGGGACAGCCAGACATAGATCTCCTTGCTACCCACAGAAATTACCAACTGAAAAAATTTTGCTCAAGGACCTATCATCCACAGGCCTAGAAAGTGGACGCACTTTCTTTCAATTGGACAACATTGACTGTCTATGCCTTTCCACCTCTTCCTCTTCTGCCCAAAGTTCTATTAAAAGCCAGAGCAGAGAGGCCAAACATGATTCTCATTGCTCCAGACTGGCCAAGACAACACTGGTATCCACTCCTGAAGAGCCTGACTCATTCCCCACCATGGATCCTGCCTCTAGTGCCTCTTCTGTTGACCCAGCACAACTTCAAAACTCTTCACAGTCAGCTGAAAACCCTCAATCTAGCCGCATGGAGGATTCCTTGATTTCCCAACAGACCCCCCTCTCCAAGGGAGGTGCAGGATGTCATCTTGGAGGCCAGAAGACCTTCTACTAGAAAAGCCTACTCCGCCGAATGGAAACGGTTTTGTGCCTGGAATCAGAAAAAGGGCCAGAATCCTTGGGTACTAAATTTACCTCAAATATTACAGTACCTAGCTTAGAAGTTAAACAGTGGACTTTCCTTCTCCTCCATCAAGATCCATGCTTCAGCCATTTCTGCACAATACAACACTGATCCTCCTTTATTCTCTCATCCTCTCTTAAGACAGTTCCTCAGAGGGGCTAAGAATATAAAACCCCCAAGGAAACCACCAGTACCTGCTTGGGACCTCAATTTTATTTTTAGAAAAACTGACCCTGCCTCCATTTGAGCCACCTGCTTCAACAGAACTGCAATATTTGTCATGGAAAACAGCCTTCCTTCTGGCTATCACCTCAGCACGCAGGGTTTCGGAACTACAGGCCCTCATGACTGTGCAACCTTTCATCATTTTCTATCAGGACAGAGTTTCCTTACGAACCATCCCTTTCTTTATGCCAAAGGAAGTATCCAGTGTAGCCTTGAATCAGACTATCCACTTACCTACCTTTTATCCTAACCCACAAAACAAAGGGGAAAGACTACTACATTCCTTGGACATTCACAGACAACTTCGTTATTATTTGGACAGGACAAAGCCATTCAGAAAATCAGAGCAACTCTGTGTCCTATGCTACAGGTGCTCAAGGAAAGGCCATCTCCAAACAGACAATCTCAAAATGGATAGCACACTGCATACGCTTTTGTTACTCATTTCATGGAAAAACTGTACCTACAGCATCAGATCTCACTCCACAAGGGCCACAGCTACCTCTGCAGCTTTCCTCGGGGGGGGGGGTTCCTACCAAGGACATTTTGGAAGCAGCCACTGCACACTTTCTCCAAGCACTATCACCTTCCACTTTACTCTAAATCTAGAGCGGGCTTTGCCACAGCAGTCTTGCAGGGCATCCTTGCTCCTCCTAGTTCCACTTAGTGCCTGCCACCCCTTTTTAGCTTTGGGATTCTACCCATCTGTTATGACTGCAGCTGTATGCACGATGAACATAGTACAGTTTTGTACCTACCATAAATGTAGATGTTCGAGTGCTAATTCAGCTGCAGTCCAGGTTTCCCTCCCTCCATCCCCTCTTGGGACAGGCCTTATGACAAACACCTCCTCATACAACCTGATTGGGGTATTCTTTTATGGTGTATTTGCTTGTAAACCACTGATGTTCATCGTGCATACAGCTGCAATAATCACAGATGGGTTCTCTGCCGTCAGGCGGTCCCTCGGTCGGCCGAATTCCAAAGTCTAGGTCCGGCGTCGGTTGTTGTCGCTTTCTTTCCTGACGTCAGTGTGACAGGGGTATATAAGACACAGCCGACGCCATATTCTTCAGTCTTTTTTGCTGCGCGGTGCCCGAAGCAAAAGCAGTTCGCAAGTGCCGGTTGGCCAGCTCCTGAATTTACGAAAAATTGGAAACCGAAGTCTTCTTTAAAGCTAAGTACCCCGTTGGGGAAACTTTTCTTGCCTCAGACCGATGTCAGAAAAAGTTAATAATTGTATTTCTTGTGGGAAGCAAATACCGCATAAGGATTTCCATTCCCTCTGCATACCTTGTTTAGGCCCAGACTACGATGTCCCGGGCTGTCGCTTTTGCGCTTTCAATAAACGCACTATTAAGCATTGGGCGGAGTTCGCCCAACACCTTTTTGGTAAAGCCTTTGATTATAAAATGTCGTCGGAGACTCCGACTACCGTTTTGTCCAAATAACGCAAGGACAAGGACCGACACGCGAGGTCCGCGGTCTCCACCGACACCACGCCAAAACTGGCTACACGTCGTCCGGTTCTCAGCGAGACACCTATGCAGTCCCTGACTACCGACACTTCTTTGGTGGTGTCTTCTGTAACCGAGACCGCAGGTACCTCGGCCCATACCCAGACTACAACCACCGAAGCCACTGTGAGCGTTGAGCCTCCTAATGTGGACAGGTCCACTTCCACCCATGGTGTCTTTAGACCCTCATCTTCCTTTTCCATTAAGGCCTTTTCTAAGTCCAAATCAGCCAGGCATCCCAAGAGGCCTGTTGCACAGGGCCCATCCCCAGGCCCATGCCTAAAAAGCAGATGCTTAAAATGGCTGAGGATTTAATTACTCTTATCAGGGGTTCCTAACCCCCTCCAGACAAGAGACCCAGAGTGGAGGAAGATTCTACCTCTTCTGATCAGGGCTCCATTTTTTCAGAACATTCTGATGTAGAGGAACATTCTTACTCTCCTTTTGAAGACTCTGATGCAGAGCAGTCCATTCCTCCAGAACTTTTGGGGAAACCTTGCACACCTTGAGGGAACACTTCCATTGGGAAGGCCAAGACTTTTCTGATTCCAAGAAAAGACTTAAGGAATTTCTTTTGTTACCTCAACACAGACCTCTGGCGATACCTCCTGTCTTGGATATACTTGATGATGTTTATGCGGAGGCTTGCCTTAATCCGGATTCCCTGCCTCCTGCCCCAGTCAAGCCTGATAGGTACTACAGAGTTCCTAACTCACACCATTTTCTTTACAAAAGCCATAATGCTGACCCTGAAACCATTTCACAAGGTCCCAAGGGAATGAAGGCCTCTACTGCTAAGAATCCACTACCTTCCGAAAGAGAGTCAAGATCCTTAGAAAGGTGGGGGAAAAAGGTATATACCTCGGCCACCGTAGCCATGAGGGCCTTAAATTGTCAGTTTCATATGCTTAAATATCAGCAGTTTCTGTTATCACAATTAAGAAATAAAATGTCTCAACCTGAACAACCAGATTTGAAGGAGTTGCAGGATATGATGCATAGTGCAGAACAAGTGGATAAACACACCTTACAATGTGGCTATGATGCCCTAGAGGCCTCAAGTAGAGCTGCTGTTACAGGAACAGTCATTTGTAGACATGCCTGGCTTAGGGAACAATTCTTGCCTGATCATGTGAAAGCTAAACTACTAGATGCTCCTTTACAAAAGGATGTGCTATTTGGTACTAATGCTGAGGAGATACTACGGAAAATGGAAGAAAAAGCCAAATCTATGCAAACTGTCAAAGCTTTTCTACAGGTTCAACCACCACATTTTAGCAGAAATTGGCCTTCTAAAAACTGGTCCTTTCCAGCCACAGACAAGCCCCAAAGAGGTAGATACAGGCGCTCAAGGGGCAGAGGACAATCACAAGGATCATATAGAGGCAGGCAATGGCAAACTCCAGCACCAAGAGGTGGCGAAGACAGTGCACAACAATACAGGAAACAAACCCAATGACTTCCTCCTTTCCATGCCAAGCAAGTCTCAGCTGGCAGTACCCTTGGGAGGAAAGCTGGCATTATTTACAAGAAATTGGCATATTGTCACAGCAGACAATTGGATCCTGGACGTTATAAACAGAGGCTACAGATTTCATTTTCACACTCTTCCAAAAATGAGAGGCATGCCAAACCTGCCACACAATCAAAGGGCAGAGGCACAACTTCAAATTTCAAAGCTCATAGACATGAAAGCTATTCAAGAGGTACCAACTCACGAACAAGGTCAAGGTTTTTATTCCAGGCTATTTCTGGTACCAAGGAAAGGAACCGACTGGAGACCCATTTTGGACTTATCCATCCTAAACACATTCTTACTAGTACCAAAATTCAAGATGCTCACATTACAGCAGCTTCTTCCCCTGCTGGGCAAGGAGTTTTGGCTGGTAACATTGGACCTCAAGGAGGCATACCTGCATGTCCAAATCAGACAAAGCTGCAGAAGATACCTCGGATTTCTTGCAGGTTCAATTCACTATCAATTCTCTGCATTGCCCTTTGGCTTATCTACTGCACCCAGAGTATTCACGAAATGCCTGGCATCAGTAATTGCCTACTGCAGACTTCAAGGGATACAAATTTACCCTTATTTGGACGACTGCCTGATCCAAGCCGACAGCAAGCACATACTTCTGGAGCATCTGGCTTATGTAACACGGTTACTGAATTCCCTGGGATACACAGTCAACAAAGAGAAATCCAGGCTAGCACCATCACAGAAAATAACTTTCCTGGGTGCCAACTTGGACACCCAGATGGCCTATCTTACGCCAGAAAAACAGGGGCAACTAACTCAGTACTTCAAAATACTAGCAAATTGTACCAGGCTTACTGCAAGGAAAATCCTGCAGGCTCTGGGCTTCATGGCATCTTGCATTCTTTTAATCCCATGTGCAAAGTTGCATATGAGGAAACTTCAATGGTACCTAAAAAACCTATGGTCTCAACACAGCCACAGTTTGGAAACAATAATACCAATAATTCCATGTTTGCAAAAGGAATTTCTATGGTGGGCCCAAGCATGTCAAACAAACACAGGTCTCCCATTCTGCAAGCCTCAAGCAAATCAAGTCATCATGACAGACGCCTCAGACTACGCCTGGGGGGGGGGCGCACATGACAGACAGGTGCATTCAGGGCAAATGGTCCCAAAAGGAAAAGCACCTTCACATCAATCAGAAAGAAATGCTAGCAGTGATAAATGCAATTACAGCTTTCAAGGACCTTCTGCATCCAGGACAATTATTGATAAGAACAGACAACACCACAGTAATGTGGTACATAAACAAACAAGGAGGAACACATTCGTACCCCCTGTGCAGACTAGCCATGACACTTTGGAACTTGGCTCTGGAATGGCAAATCGAACTTCAGGCCACAGTACTTGCCAGGTTTGGAAAACACGCTGGCAGACAATCTAAGCAGAAATATGACAGATCCACACGAATGGAAGTTGCATCCTCAAGTGTTTACAAAGATAATCCAAGCGCGGGGGAGGCCAGACATAGATCTTTTCGCCTCCCACAGGAATCATCAATTGGAAAAGTTCTGTTCAAGGACCTTTCATCCAAAGGCCTGGAGAGTGGACGCCTTTTCGTTCAGTTGTACAGCATGGACAGTTTACGCCTTCCCACCTCTGCCTCTTCTGCCCAAGGTACTCTTGAAAGCAAGAGCAGACAGACCGAAGATGATACTGATTGCTCCAGACTGGCCAAGACAACACTGGTACCCTCTCCTGAGGTGCCTAACACATACCCCTCCCTGGTCTCTACCCCTAATGCCTCTTCTGCTGACTCAGCACAACTACAAAACTCTTCACAGTCAGCTGAAAACACTCAATCTCGCTGCATGGAAAATTCCTTAACACCACAACAGACCCTACTCCCCAAAGAGGTGCAGGATGTCATTTTGGAGGCCAGAAGGCCATCTACTAGAAAGGCTTACTCCGCAAAATGGAAACGGTTTTGCTGTTGGAATGAGAAAAAAGGCCAGGACCCTAGAAAACTGAATTTGCCTCGGGTATTACAGTATCTAGCTGAGCTGCTGAACAGTGGACTTTCTTTTTTCTCCATAAAAATCCATGCCTCAGCCATTTCTGCAGAATTCAACACGGATCCACCCTTATTCTCTCACCCACTCTTAAGACCATTCCTCAGAGGGGCTAAGAACATAAGACCACCAAGGAAACAACCAATACCAGCCTGGGATCTTAATTACATTCTAGAAAAATTAACATTGCCTCCCTTTGAACCAGCTGCCTCAACAGATTTGCAATATTTGTCCTGGAAAACAGCTTTCCTCCTGGCCATTACCTCAGCTCGTAGGGTTTCGGAACTACAAGCCCTCATGGCTGTGCAGCCCTTTCTCATCTTCCATCAGGACAGGGTTTCCCTTCGTACCAATCCATCATTTATGCCTAAAGTGGTATCCAGGGTAGCTGTAAATCAAGCCATACACTTACCTACCTTTTACTCCAATCCTCAAAACAAAGGGGAAAGGCTGCTACACTCCTTAGACATCCATAGACAGCTACGTTATTATTTGGACAGAACAAAGCCTTTCAGGAAATCAGAACAACTTTTTGTGTCCTATGCTGTAGGAGCTCAAGGGAAGCCAGTTACCAAACAGACAATTTCCAAATGGATAGGCCACTGCATACGGTTTTGTTACTCCTATCATGGAAAATCTGTCCCTTCAGGCATCAGATCCCATTCCACCAGGGCCACAGCTACCTCTACAGCCTTCCTCAGAGGAGTTCCTACCAAAGACATTTTGGAGGCAGCCACTTGGAGTTCTGTGCATACCTTCACAAAACACTACCACCTGCCTTTATATTCCAAAACTAGAGCAGGCTTTGCCACTGCTGTGTTGCAGGGCATTCTGGCTCATACCAGTTCCACATAGTGCCTACCACCCTGTGCGTAGCTTTGGGATTCTACCCATCTGTGATTACTGCAGCTGTATGCACGATGAACATAGTATAGTTTTGTACCTACCATAAATGTAGATGTTCGAGTGCTAATACAGCTGCAGTACAGGTTTCCCTCCCTCCTTCCCCTCTTGGTAAAGGCCTAGTGGCTAACACCTCCTCATACAACCTGATTGGGTTATCCTTCTATGGTGTATTTGCTTGCAACTACTGATTTTTGATTATATTGCATTGCTTGACTATATATATATATATATATATATATATATATATATATATATATATATATATATAATTTATGTATTGCCTTCCTTCTGGGGGCACCTGACATCTGGGGCAAGAAAGACTGAAGAATATGGCGTCAGCTGTGTCTTGTATACCCCTGTCACACTGGCGTCAGGAAAGAAAGCGACAACAACCGACGCCGGACCTAGACTTTGGAATTTGGCCGACCGAGGGACCGCCTGACGGCAGAGAACCCATCTGTGATTACTGCAGCTGTATTAGCACTCTAACATCTACATTTATGGTAGGTACAAAACTGTACTTTTTTTGATTATATTACATTGCATTATTACATAAGTTTATGTTTTGCCTTCCTTCTGGGGGCACCTGACATCTGGGGCAAGAAAAACTGAAGAAAATGGCGTTGGCTGGTTCTTTTATACCCCTGCCGCACTGACGTCAGGGAAGAAGCGACGACAACCGACGCCGGATCTAGACTTTGGAGTTTGGCCGACTGAGGACCTGCCTGACGGCAGGATAACCCATCTGTTATGACTGCAGCTGTATTAGCACTCGAACATTTACATTTATGGTAGGTACAAAACTGTACTTTCTGCAAAGCTATGGAGCGTATTGTAATGGGACTCCTGCACATAGACATGGGAAACCTACAGACACTGGGTCCTACACATTACAGCATTGTTGTGGGCAGATCTTGCCCATTGGACCTGTTTGTATTCTTTAAACAGTTACCAGGTCCATCAGTGTTGGGACGGTTGTCCACACAGCCTGCCTGGATCTTGCACAACCCTTCAACAGAATACCCCACACGGCCATTATGCATAGGCTCACCGGCATCAATATCGACAAATATCTTACACAATGGATTGCTACCTGGATCAGGGATAGCACCCACATGCTCAGTGTTGCAGGTGCCATGTCTGACTATACACCAGTTACACAAGGCTCAGTCCTGGGACCTCTCTTGTTCAGTATATATTTGTGTGACGTACAGGCGATCACAGGAGGGATATGGCTGCCCATGTTCGCAGATGACTGCAAACTGGGTGCCATAATCAACTCTCCGGCTGGCACATGCATACTCATACAGGGTCTCACAGAGATAGGATGACTGGTACCTGAGCCATGGCCTATGGCTACATGCTATTAGTTGCATATTCATCCCCTTTGAGAATGACAACATGCCCACACATTACCACATAGGTAGTAATCCATTACATACGGTAGTAGTTATGGGCTTGGGGACACGACCCATACTCTCACCTTTGACAATCACATTGCCAAAGTGGTTAGACAGTACTTATACATAGCCCAACATATCCCACATGGTTTCACATGTTGATCACGTGTGGTCATTGTGCCCCTATACTCATCACAACCATGCTTGGTTACTATGCCACATTTGGGTTGTACCTTACCCGACACCTGCAGCAACTGTAATGGCCACAAATGTTACTCATCAAGCTGATGTAGGGACTCGCACGGATGCCCTGCACAGTTCAGATACAGTAACTCCAGCTCTACTCAGTCACTTACCACCTACACGGATGTGTTGTGTGCCTGTAGTTTAAGGCCATATCTGACCCAGAATTAATGGACATGCTCCACCTCAGGATATCCAACTCCCTTGGAGCTATACACTCCAGGGACATATACCTCAGCACAGATGTTAATAGGACATGCTGGGGGGACAGATTATTATCCGAAAGGCTCCACTCACTGCAGAGTGTAGTCCCAGTTTTGCATAAGCAGAGTCACCCACTGACCACCTACAGGTGACATCTTGACAAGTGGATGGGTGATCGTATGTGTACCCATGGGATATCTTCTGGGTCCCTGCTAGACAGAGGCACAATACACTAAATGTAAATGGGCTATCTTGTGTGACCTACTATTCACGGGCACAGTGTTCTGATTTGACTGGATTGTAGCAGCCAAACACACTCTGGCTATGCTTGTACGTGCCCTAGGGCAGATAGCCTAGTATCAACCTCTGAACCTATGAAAATGTTCATGATGCACAATGTTTATTGCTGATACTGTTTGCAGATTTTTGTCATCTTTGCTTTCCCACTTTCTATGAACCGCTTAGGTATCTGCAGAACATATTTGATTATGGCAGGGTTCCACTATATTATATACGTGTCTGTTGTCATATAAGTGTGTGCACAGGGCAGATTGCTGGATAGTGAGAGGTTCCTGGGTTAACACATGCAAGTGCCTGATAGTGTGGCCCACTGCTGTACTCCAACATGGCCTAAGTGTGTGAGCATGCCCAGTTCAGACTGTCTGTTCTGTTGCCTGACATTTGTCTCATGTATTCAAGTGTGTGAGCATGCCCTGTGTGACCTTTCAGTATGTTGCTGTCTGAGGTCCACTACATTTGTTGATGTATGTGTACATGTCCAATATTAACATTTCTACTGTGTGTGTTGAAAGTCAGGTTCTATTCTTACTGCAGGACTCCCCTTTGTGTCATAACTCGACAGGGATTATGCTGTGCCTGCAGGGTTTCCATGGAATACTTTGCATAGACGTATCAACATTTCTTCATACAGGTTAACCACTGCAGTACTGTCATGGTTTAGTGGTTCACTACTATGACTATAGTGCACAGTATCCTGGGTTCGAGGCCCATCACCGCGTATATTTTCATACTGAGCAGACCAGACTGCTTAAGGGCCAGTAGAGCAAGTATGAGCATGTTGACTTTTGTTCATCTATGCCCTACTTAGACCCAGCTTGTCCAACATTGCTCTGTATTAACCATCATTGCTGGACGTTGGCCAATATTACTCAACATTGACCACATTTGTACTAGTTGGTGTGCGCGATTTTGTTTACATATACTACATGGTGGTAAATGCTGTTCAGCACTGCTTTATATTGCTTAACACATGGCAATCATGCCTCAGGTGTTGATGCAGGGCTGCCTATGTCTGATGCACATACTACACTGCCTATGCATGTTTGAAAGCAGGTAGTGTCAATGTTGGCAGCCCTTTTACTATATGTGCGGGTCAGAGAGAGGTATCATTTCCAGAGTTCTTACTGAGCCAGTGTATGTGCTATGCGTTGCCTCTTTGCCAAGGCCAAAGCATACTGGGCACGCCTCCTTCTGCCTACTGGGGCAGGCTCAAGTTGTTCCTCCTCTGAGTCACGCTCTGCCTGTGATGGCCCTGGCAATGGTAGGGGGCTGTTTGGCCCCAGACCTATGCTGGTCCTGCTGCAGCTGTTTTCGCAGGATCATATTATGTAGCATAGCACATACCATGACAATTTGGGTACATGTAGTTGGTGAGTACTGCAAGGCTCCACCAGATGTGTCCAGGCACCGGAACAGTGACTTGAGCAGCCCAAACACACGCTCGATTACATTTTGTGTTTGTGCGTGCGCCTCATTATGGCATTCCTGTTCAGGTGTGTGTGCGTTTCTGATGAGTGTCATCAGCCACGGCTCCAGTGCATAGCCAGCATCCCCCACTAGGTGTTCATGTGGGATGTCCCCATTGGCAAATGTCTGGTACAGCTGCGTCAGATGCCAGATATGGGAATCATGGTAGCTTCCAGGGCAGCCAGCACACACATTCAGTATTATGCCCTGGGCATCACACACGACCTGGCAGTTGATAGAGGGGAAGCCCTTGCGGTTGAATTAGACCCTACCCCGCTCACCAGCTGGTGCTTTAATGCGTGTGTGCGTGCAGTCTATTGCACCCACTACCTCAGGGTATTCTGCTATTTGCTGGAAGAGATGCATATTGCTGGCCAATACCTCACGGGAATTGGGGAAGTATACATCATCACCGACATGTGCTGACATGGCATCCAGGAACTGGTGCAGTACCCTGGATGCTGATGCCTGTGATATTCCCATCATATCACCAGTTGATCTCTGGAAGGTACCTGTTGCTAATATTCTTAGGCCAGCACATACCTTAGTTTCCACTGGGATGGGTTCCCCTCTGTTGGGTGTGTGTGTGAGGCGTGGCCTGCACAGCTCAACAATTTGCTGCAAGAGGTCTCTGTCCACTCTATAGCGCTCCACTATCTCCAGCTCATGTAGCCCCTGGTAGGTTACCCTGGGCCTCTACACTCTTCTCTGTCTTCTCACTGTGGGTTGTCCAGCAGCATTTGCATTATCACCACCCTCAGCATGTTGCATATGTTGCCTTATAACAGCAATGGCAGCCCCTAACATTTTTTGTCTCCGTACAGCTTTTTCAGTTTTCACTTCTGTTAGCTTACCGCAGTGTTGCAGTGTCTCTTGAGAGAAACATAATGGACTGTTTGCAGTGTTTTAAGTGCTGGCCTGGGCTGGGCTAGTGTTCTGCCTGGGTAATTGCCTGATTCTGATTGTTTTCACCTGCTAGCTCTGCTAGTACTCCCTGGTAACTTCCCTACTATTTGGTGTGCTTCATTTTTCCTTTCTGTTTCCTGAGGGGGGAGCACCGCGCACACAAACGCAAACGCGCACAGCAGCTCACATGCGCGCACACATGCTTACACGGACTAAAACTTGCTTATTCTTGTTAAAACGTGTGCACACCGGTGCAAACCCGCTTACAACTGTTTACACAGCTATGACACTTTGCTCCAATGAGCTTCACTCCTCTCATACATACCCCCCTCGTGATGTCACCTATCTTCTACTCTGTTACTCCCCTTATCCTACTCCTACACTCCACTGACTGTGCTCATTTCCTATGTAAACTTGCGATTCACTATCCTAACTCATTTGCATAGGATTGCCTACTAATGCTTGGTTACATCTCTTAGACTGAGCTTCCCCCCTTAGCAACCTCTACTCTGTGGCCATGTTGTCTTCAGCCTGCCATTCACTTGCATTGTAAATTCATTTTAGCTATAAAATCCACATTTGTGGATCTTAATTATTAATTTTCTGTTTTTTAGGGCACAGCGCATTTGCGCTGCGCTACGGTTAAACCTCTGAGATCGGGATGAAAAAAAAAGTTATTTTATTTCTATTTTTGCATCACTTCCCATTGCCAATGGCTGTGTTTTTGGCCATTGGCATGCTTCCTCCTGTAAATGCATACTTTTTTTGCACCGTTTTGCTATTTGCAGAACCGTACTTAGTTATCAACTGAGTACATTCTGCAAATAACACTACTCCTACTCGGACAGGTTCGGGTTTCCTGGATAGCAAATTTACTTCTTTTGCATAGCTTTCGCCTGCAATTGAGATATTTTGCATATCCAAGCCCTGTCCGTGTAGGACTAGTTTGGAGAGCTCAGTTGCACTCCCCTACCGGCTGTTCCTGGATCGCTCGGCGGACATGTTGGCGGCATGGAGTCTTACTCTACTCTTAGACTCCGTGCAAACCGTCATGAATCCGGCCTTATATGTCTCATCATTGGTATGTAACCTAGATGTTCGAAAAAATTGTTCCTTAATAATATTGTTAAATGTATATCTGGGGTGCATACTATCATAGGCTAGGAGAGTATTTCATCCAGCATTCCTGAGTAATATTGTTAAATGTATATCTGGGGTGCATACTATCATAGGCTAGGAGAGTATTTCATCCAGCATTCCTTCCTATACAACACCATCTCAATCTGTTGCTCTGTATTGTTTTATTGCTCGGACATCTAAGAAATCTATAGTTGTATCCGAGAGTGAAATACTAAACCTCAAAAAATCAGTGGTGCTTTCCAGGTAGATAACAAACTCATAAAGCTGTTCCTGTGTCCCTGTCCAAAGCAGGAAGACATCATCCACAAAACGGACATAGTAACTCAGGTACCCCTTCATAAATGATTTGCCTTAAATATTGCTTGATCCTCCCAATATGTCAATGCTATTTTGGCATATGAATTTGCACAGGGGGTGCCTATGGCTCCAACCCTGCTCTGACGATAGAAGCAATTATGGTACATGAAAATATTATTGCTCAACATGCTATCAAACAGTAAACATACACTGTCAATATTGATTCAAAATATGTACTTGTTGCAAAAAAGGGCTCAATGGTCATCAAGCCATATTATTTTGTAATTACTTAGAACAAGCTGTTTATATCCAGGGTTACTAAGAAATAATCCATGCAGTCAGCATTGGGACCTAAGTGACTGTGTAAAAACTGCAAAAAATGAGCTGTGTCCTTTAATATTCTGGGGACAGAAACCAAACACTTTCTCAAATGAGCCTCTACTCATATAGAAGCATGTTCAGTAGCCCACCCCCTTCCAGATACAATTGGGTGTAATGGTGGGTTCCTGGGATCATTATGCATTTTTGGTAAAGCTGTGAACAAGGGAACAACAGGATGTTCAATCGATATAAACTTAAAAGTGTCTTCATTAATACGGTTGCTTAACCTTAAGTTGGAAAATTCATGCTTAACTTTAACAATAATCCTATTGATGTCAACTGGTGTTAACTGTTGATAAGTATCTGAGTCCCTTAACAACATAAGAACACTATTATGATAGAATTCACTGTTAATGACTACAACCACCCATCCCTTGTCAGCAGGTTTTATTATGATATTCTTATTCCCTGTAAGTGTCCTTAATGCTTGGCATTGCTCCCAGTCCATGTTAAGAAAAACATGCTTGTTTTTTGTATTCAAAAACTTAAAAATGTCACCTTCACAGGTTCTTATAAAAGTTTCAACCACTTGACTAACAGCAAGGTTAAATGTACTGGGTTGCCTAAGAGTACAGTCCCTAGGAACAGATTCTGCACCATAAATACGTTTCAATTCAGCATTTCTGGCAAACATTCTCAAATCTAACAGTCACTAAAACTTGGCCCTGTACTTGGAATGAATGTAAGTCCCTTGCTCAAAACATAATTTTCAGCATCAGAAATATAACAGAATGTAGTGAAACTAGATGGATAATTAATATGGGTGCTGATAGAGCACCTTGCTTGAATGGTGTCATTCCTATTCAGCCTTTTTAAAAAAGTGGAAGGCTTTTTACTTGGTCCTTGATTGGTTGTTATGTATTTTAAAAGGTGTTTATAACTTTTGTATGATGTCTGAAGAAGGGTTTTTAAACCTGAAGGCGCTAACCCACTGCATTTTATTAAATTATTGTTTTTTATCAGCCTGGTGGTCTGTATCGCCTGTTTTTCCTGTTGGAATTTGATCTGAAGCTGGACCTTAAGTGCGAAATCTACAATTGTACTGTTTTGGCTTTTTCTGATATTGTGTTGTCTTCGTACACATGGCTGAAAAATATCTAAAGGACATTGAGTTGAGCTCCTGTCCAGTATTGTCTGTTTCTGCCAAAGTAAGTACAGAGAGAATGAAGCAACTTACTGCTGCTGATAACAGTCCGTTGTTGAATTTAAACTTGGCCAACATAACTGTGCCCCCTTTGGGGAATAATGAAGAGCTAGAGAGTGATGTCTCTCTTTGGAACAACTGAAAGCTTTAGAAAAAGACTTGAACAAGTTGAAATGCCTTCAGTGGCAAAGACTGCATTTTGAGGCTTGTTTGCATCATTTATTTATTTTACATTTGTTGACCGGGCTAGTCTGGCTGGATACCTCTCCATTTTCAGCAGAGGCCCGAGGAGAAAAGCTCCACTATATACTAGTAACTTACAATAAACAAAAAATTTACAAAACATATAAGCAAATAAAGGAACATTATCATGTAGTATAGTACAATGCAGAGGCAGTTTAACAAGAAATAAACAGTAGTGAGGAATCATTATCCCATAATATTTGCAAGAGTAAGACTGCTAAAAAAATGAAGAAGAGAGAAAATAGTGACACATGGAGAGTCTATAAATATTTACACCATTAACAAATTAGGATAAAACATGTTGTGCCGGGGTACTAGCTTTAGGATAGAGATTTGCACAGAAGTGATCAGCATGTAGGTTAGATAAAAGGAGAGATGACAGGTTGCAGTGATGTATCAAGTATAAGGAGAATGGCTAGTCTAGGAAAATTAATATGCAGGCGGGTCGCTAGGTGCACTACACTGGAGGGATAGAAGTAGTGAAAGAAGCAAGTAGAAGTGAATGGAGAGGACTGTAGAGAGGGATTGTTTGCTGAGCTCAGTCAGGATTAGAGCAGGGGCATAGCCCGTGGGATTGCAAATAGTTTCTTAGTTGTTTTTTGAAAAGGTGAGAAGAGCCTAAAGTGGTCAGTTCTATGGGAATTTTATTCCAATATGATCCAACATTATTAGCAAATAAGGAGTCACCTGCTTTATTATGAGATTTGATAGTAGCTACTAGAAGTTTGCTGGCTGAGCGAAGGGAAGTAAGATTTTTGTATGGGGCAATGAGGTTATTAAGTATGGGTGTATTAGAGGGGTAATGGAGAATTTTATACGTGATGACCAATTGATATAGGAGAATTAGATTCGGAAGTTCCAGCCAGTTAAGGTTTTTGAGATTAAGACAATGGTGAGTACGGAATGGGGAACCTGTGGCAAACCTGGCAATACTGTGGTAGGCAGTGGCAAGTTTCTGAAGGTTAACTTTTGAAATGTTGATAAATGATGGAGAGGCATACACTAGTGTAGAGATGAGATGAGTTTGTGCAAGAGACACTCTGGTAGTTGCAGTAAGAAAGGGCTTAAGTCTATAGAGGGCACCTATCTTTTTATTAACAGCCTTGAAGGTTAGATCAATATTGCAGTCAAAGTTTAGTTGATTGTCTATAGTAACGCCTAGTAGTTTAGTGGAACAGTCAGGTGTAATGATAGTGCCATTGCCAGACACAATGGAAAATGAGATTGGGGCAGATTTAAGGGTTGGGGTGAAAAGTAGTAATTTGTTTTTTTTGGGATTAAGGAGGAGACAGATATGTTGGAACCATTTTTCTGCTGCCGTAAAGACTTTTTGGGTGGAAGAGTGAAGTTCTTCTGGAGATCATGCAGAACAGATGAGAGTTGAATCATCGGCATACTGAATACAAGTGGATGTTGGGAGTGAAGTAGACAGGTTATTTATAAATATGGAGAAGAGGAGGGGACCTAAGATGGATCCTTGAGGAACACCAACAGTGACTGGGAGCTGAGAGGATATATGGCTGTCCCAGAGGACTGCTTGTTTTCTATCTTTCATATAAGAGTCAAACCACTGTAATGCCAAAGAGTCAAGTGAGAGGGATTTCAGAGTATCTAGGAGAAGTTGATGGTTGACCATATCAAAGGCTTTTGAGAGGTCCAGGAATAAGGCAGAGGAGAAAAGGTTATTGCGATTTTTGTTGATCATGTCTGTGAAGGAGAGAAGGGCAGTGGAAGTACTATGGTAGGGCCTAAAACCATGTTGGGAGTCTACGAGTAAGCTATTTTGCAGGAGATGATTTAAGAGTTGATGGTGTATACAATGTTCCATAATTTTAGGTAGTGGAGATAGTAGGGCTATAGGCTGGAAATTAGAAAGTTCATTAGAGTTACCTCCTTTATGCAGAGGAATGATATGGGAGACTTTCCAGCAGGATGGAATAGTAGATTCGGTTATTGTTCTGTTAATTAAGATGGAGACAGGGTAGGCTAGTATAGTTCCTACAGGCATGAGGGTGCACTGCATGCCCACATATGGGGAACTGTATCCTAACTTGTTGGCCAAATGGCAGCAGCTTAATCTGGGCACTAGTTTTGCTTACATGAAATTGTTGATAGATTTCTTCTTACCTATGGAGAAAGAACTAGTGAGTTCCAATGAATCACAGCAGAGACGGATAGAATTGTGATTTAAGGAGGAATATCATCAGGTTAAGCTCAATTACCTGTATTGTGCTGTGACAGCTTATGATTCCAAATTGCAACATATTAAAATGAAAAAACCTTCAAGAGACTGTAAGGATTTTGTGCAGGGGCATATTTTCACATGGCCAAGGGATGTCCCTCCACGGAATCAGCCTTCTATGACATCTAATCGGCAGGTTAATGAACATTCTACCTTAAATTCAGGTGTAAGAGGCAGTGGAGCTGATATAGGGATCAGGATGGAAGCGATGTCATCATCAAACGTCAACACGGCACCTAGGCAAGACTCTACTGTGGAGGTGAGTAACCAGCAGCAGACAATGCCACAAGGGACTTCTAACACTACACATATGATATTAAATAGTACTAATGTGCTGTGAGCTTTACCAAAAACCATGAGCTCCTCTTTTCATGTTTTATCTGTACCTGTGAATAAGAAAGAGAACTTGAACAGAGATCGTTCATTGAATCGCAATGAAAAGAGGCGAAAAACATCCATGTGACTGCCAATGGCAAGAGAGACTGTAATGTATATAATATTTCTGATTACATTTTATCTGATGCTGAAAATTGTTTTGAGCAAGGGACTTGCATTCATTCCAAGTACAGGGCCAAGTTTTAGTGACTGTGTGTTAGATTTGAGAATGTTTGCCAGAAATGTTAAATTGAAACGTATTTATGGTGCAGAATCTGTTACTAGGGACTGTACTCTTAGGCAACCGAGTACATTTAACCCCACTGTTAGTCAAGTGAATGAAACTTTTATAAAAACCTGTGAAGATGATATTTTTAAGTTTTTAAATACAAAAAAAGCATGTTTTTCATAACATGAACTTTGAACAACACCAAGCATTAAGGACACTTACAGAGAATAAGAATATCATAATAAAACCTGCCGACAAGGGAGGGGCAGTTGTAGTCCTGAACAGTGAATTCTATCATATTAGTGTTCTTATGTTGTTAAGGGTCTCTGATACTTATCAACAATTAGCACCAGTTGACATCAATAGGATTATTGGTAAAGTTAAGCATGAATTTTCCAACTTAAGGTTAAGCAACTGTATTAATGAAGACACTTAAGTTTATATCTATTGAACATCCTTTTGCTCCCTTGTTCACAGCTTTACCGAAAATACATAAATTTCCCAGGAACCCACCACTATGTCCAATTGTATCTGGAAGGGGGTGGGCTACTGAACATGCCTCTGTATGAGTAGAGACTCATCTAAGAAAGTGTTTTGTTTCTGTACCCAGAATATTGAAGGACACAGCTCATTTTTTTGCAATCTTTATGCAGTCACTTAGGTCCCAATGCTGACTGCACGGATTATTTTAGTAACCCTGGATATAAACAGTTTGTTCACAGTAATTACAAAAGAATATGGCTTGATGGCCATTGAGGCTTTTTTGCAACAAGTACAAATGTTGAATCAAACTGATATTGACAGTGTATGTTTATTGTCAGATTGTGTGTTGAGCAATAATATTTTCATGTATCATAATTGCTTCTGTCATCAAAGCAGTGGTGTGGCCATGGGCAACCCCTGTGCAAATTCATATGCCAACATAGCAATATTTAAGGCAAACCATTTATGGAGGGGGTACCTGAATTACTATGTCCGTTTTGTGGACGATGTCTTCCTGCTTTGGACAGGGACACAGGAACAGCTTTATGCGTTTACCTACCTGGAAAGCACCACTGATTTTTTTGAGGTTTAGTATTTCACTCTCGGATGCAACTATAGATTTCTTAGATGTCTGAATGGTAAAAAACACAGAGCAACGGATTGAGACTGTGTTATATAGGAAGGAATGTTGGAGAAATACTCTCCTAGCCTATGATAGCATGCACCCCCAGATGTACATTTAACAATACTGCTCAGGGACTATTTTTTCGAACATCTAGGCTATGTACCAATGATGAGACATGTAAGGAGAAGTCTGCAGTCTGCAAAATTGATGGTGAACTTAAAAGCAAGGGGATATAATCAGAACATAATACAGCGAGCATTTAATAAAAGTAAAGAACAGAGGTTGAACAAAGCAAAACCCTGGTTTTCTGGAAATGTACAGGTGCATGACAGGGAGACTGATATAAGCAGACAGCCCCTTTGAGTTACTTTGAATTATAGTAATAATGTGGGAGGCGTATGTGACATTATTCATCAAAATTGGAAAATCTTGTTAGATGACAAAGTGAAGGCATTAACAACTCAGGAACCCACATTTTGTTTCAAACGTAGTAAGAATGTAAAGGATTTGCTCTGTACAGACCAACAGGGGGTTAGGAAACCTGTCATGGGGAGACCAAGGGCATTCCCCTGTAGACATTGCAAAGCTTGCCAATATATTAGACATAACAACACATTTATCCATCCACTGTCTTGAAAGAGCTATTCACTGAAACAGTATGTGGACTGTTTGACCAGCAATATTATATACTTGGCTGACTGTATGCAATGTTCATTTTATGTCAGCAAAACGAAGTGTAGGTTGAAAGACACGGTGTTGCACCATGTGTCCCCTATATGTACAGCCAATATACATAATGCCCTGTATCAGCATGTAAAGCATGGGCACGCATTTTCTTTTATGGTTTTGCAGGTTATTCATCCATCGGGGGTGATTTGAGAAATATAACAGAATGTAGTGAAACTAGATGGATAATTAATCTGGGTGCTGATAGAGCACCTGGCTTGAATGGTGTCATTCCTACTAAGCCTTTTTTAAAAAAGTGGAGGGCTTTTTACTGAGTTCTTGATTGGGTGTTATGTATTTTAAGAGGTGTTCATAACTTTTGTGTGATGTCTGAAGAAGGGTTTTTAAACTTGAAAGGGCTAACCCACTGCATTTTATTAAATTATCAGCCTGGTGGTCCGGATCATCTGTTTTTGCTGTTGGAATTTGTTGTGAAGCTGGACTTTGTGTGACATCTACAATTGTGTTTTTTTGGCAACTTGTTCCCTTTCTCTCCCTTTACCTTTTTGGTAATCTCTTGATACCATCGTTGGCATTTTTCACTTTTCTTTATCCTTTTTAGGTATTTCTCCTGGTCCTTGTAGGTAGAATTTCTGCCTTTGATTTGTGTGTGTGTGTGTGTGTGTGTGTGTGTGTGTGTGTGTGTGTGTGTGTGTGTGTGTGTTTGTGTGGTGAATTAGAGATGGCGGAAAAGTAGAAGGGCATGTCAGGATTCAAACAATGTCAGGATTGCGGTAGAAAGCTGCCTAATTTAGATGGGCATTTTTCATGTGTGTACTGCTTGGGTGTGCCTCACTTGGATACTGGGTGTAAGATCTGCCAGGGATTTAGTGCCCGTACCTTGACAGAATGCCAGAATAAACTTGTTTTAAAAGGATTGTTGAAATCCTCTTTTGAAGAAGCCTTCTCTAAGTCAGAGTCATCCAAATTGTCCAAACTGGGTCAAAAAAGAGAATCCATTCAGTGCCAACCTCACCATCGGGACAGGAGTCAAAATCTCATAAGTCGCGGTTGTCTCTGGAATCGAGGACTAACTGAAAAACAACCTTCATCACCAACCGTTAGGTCCCCAGTGGGACAGATAGTCTCTGCACTGATCCAGGCTACTTCGGCACCAACTGTGTCACCTCAACGCTGGCTGTCTTGTTGGCACCGACAACTTCATCGGCACCAGCTTCATTGACCTCCCAGTCTGTTCCAACTTTTCCATTTGCTCCGCAGCCTACAGTGCAGAGGTTTGAAATATTTCTGCCTCCAAGAACAAGACATTCCCTTTCTGCAGACCCATTTTTTGGTCATCACCCCAGTCCTTTCTTGGATAGGCCAGAGTATCCCTTGGGAATGTGGATCTGTTCGTCCAGAAGTCTTTCCGAGGTGGATGTAGTTAGATTGGTGCACCATCTCTTGATGGCCAGGGGTCTTCCACACCCACCCAGACCTCCCTCCCACCCTTCTGGAGCCAAAGCATAGTCTCCTAGGACTCCTCCAGATTATCCTCCTGTGACCTCCTTTCAAGTTTTGGAGCCCACCACTTTGAGTATCCCAGTTCCAGCTGTCTTGGTGCCGACAGTAGCTCCTTTGTTGGTACCGGGGTCATCTCTGATGTCTTCAGCTTCATTGGACCCAATGGACAACCCGTGACCATGATTTGGCTTGTCTGTTCTGGGGGCTACAGTATGGTACCAGTTGTTTGCACAATGCCGTCTTTGGGTCTTGGGGCCTTGACTTTTTCATACCCTCCCCTGGCTCCTGTTTTGTTGGGCAGCTCATTGGAGTGGGGTGTGAACCCGGTTCCAAGGTTGTCTTCCTCACTTCTGGGCTGCCATCCCTCTTCAGGTGAGCCAGCTTTCCAGATCATGGAGAGAGCTGTAGCCTCAGTGAGCTCTCAGCTGGCTCTGTCTGCTTTGGAGTGCCACATTTTTGTTCCCCTCTGTTTCACAGCTGCTACAATCTCATGTCAGGACAATGGGCACTTGAGCTTTAAGACATCCCTGTTCAGGGTCCCTCTTCTTCGGATTTTGCCTGAGACATCCTCACTAGGAGCCACCCCATAAGAAGACAAGCAGGAGGAAGCATCTAGATTCTCCAGAAGACTCTGTCGTGGAAGAGACAGATATGATGAAAGGGAGGGTCCCCCCCCCCCCCGTCATGTCCTGAAGATGTCTCCTTTGGAGACATTCTAGAAATTCTGAAGCAGAGGGGTAATCGGAAGCCCTCAAACCTGTCCTCTGAGGAATCTGTGTTCTTGCAAGCTTTCCATGCCCACCCATCTTCCTGGGTGACCCCATCTGATGACGACCTCATTAAGCTCATCAGACAGCAGGTGTGGAAGGCTCCTGACTCCATAGAGCTGATTCCCCAAAGAGCAGATGAAATTTAATAGCCCCAGAAGACCAACCACATTGGGGAAAGGGATTAGCAGTAGATGCCATGGAGATGGTGGCATCCACCAAAAAGGAACTTGCCGAGGAGAGTTCCACTGTCCATCCTTCCAACTGAGAGTCTCAGACGATGGACAGGTTTGGGAAGCGAGTCTTTGTATCCACAGCCTTCACTCATAAGTCCTTGAATTTCATGGCACACTTCACTAGACTCCAAAGGGATCTGATAAATTAGCTGTCAGATACCCTCGCAGGAGCTCTGTCTGACGAGGTGCAGGATAAAGTTGTCTTTCAGCTTGCCACCCTGGAGTCTGTATCAAACTCGTCCATGTGGCTGATTACTTATGCAACCGAAGGAACTTCTAGGACAGCAGGCACAGGAGTTGCCATAAGGTGCCATGCCTGGATGTGCTTGTGTGACTTTGCAGAACCTTTCAAGTCTTCCTTCGTCAATGCTGCTATTGACAGATCTTCCTTGTTTGGCCCCAAAGATAGAGAGACACTAGCCAGGTGTGAAAAAGATAGAAAGACCCTGTCTGCTCTGGGCATTTGTTTCTCTACTCCTCAACAATCCTATCCTAGGAATCAGAGAAGTGGAAAAATGTGGTTCAAAACATCCCAAGGGCCTTTTTGGGATAGATATGGTGAATACTCCCCTTGGGGCAGAGGTGGGAGGGAGGGAAGACTGCCCTCCCTGTGGCAGAGGGGGTCTGTGTAATCAGGGATCCTGAGATTCTTTCTCCGGACAACCCTAACAGCACTCCTGAACGGAGGCCTGATTGCTTACCTCTGGAAGCAGTTGGGGGCGATTTTTCACTGCACCGAACAGCTGGCTAATTATAATTTCAGATATGTGGGTGCAGCGAATTATCACCAGAGTTTACAAGATTCCCTTATATCTCTTACTAAAGTTCCAAAAATGAATCCCCGATGTTCCAGCCAATCAGAGGGATCTAGCAGCAGTAGAAATTCAAAAGCTGCTCGAAAAAAGAAGTCCCACCAGACCAAAAAGGATCCAGATTTTACTCAAGGTTCTGTTTAGTGCCAAAAAAAGACAGGAGACTGGAGACCAGTATTGGATCTCAGCCTTCTGAGCAAGTTTGCTCACCAGGCAAAATTCCAGATGGTCATGGTTCAGTCTATCCTTCCCTTTCCGAATTAGAACGTTTGGATGTGCTCTATAGATTTTCAAGATGCGTATTACCAAATAAAGATGGACAAGCGCTCTAGAAGGTATCTCTGCTTCCAGCTGGGAGCCAGTCATTTCCAATTCTGAGCGCTGCCCTTCTGCTCACCACAGCCCTCCAGGGTGTTCAACAAATGCATGGCAGTGGTAACGGCTCACTTCATTGATTCTCCACGGATTCCAAGTGTTTCCATACCTAGACAACTGGCACCTCACTGCCCCCTCCAGGCATTTACTACTTCATGCCACAGACTTCGTGTTACATCTTTCCAAATCTTTGGGCATTTCAATCAACACAGAGAAATCCCAGTTAACTCCTATACAGGATCTAGAATTTATAGGAGCAAGACTAAATATAGTTTCTTGTACAGCCTCTCTTCTGCAATACAGGCTACAAAAGTTAAGGCTGCAGGTACAGATAATCATTTCCAAAAACAAGGTTCCTGCTCTTCTGGTACTTCAAGCTCTGAGAACTATGGCAGTGACCATAATCCTAGTACCCCTCGCAAGGTATCATATGAGGCTGCTTCAATGGCTTCTGGCAGCGCAATGGTCAAATGTTCTTTGTGTTTCACTGTTGCAGTCATTACATTTGGGTAATCTGCTGGCAGGTTGCCCTCAGTCGGCCTGAATTCCAAAGTCTTGGGTCCTGCATCAGTTGCTGTCTTCTCTTCCATGATGTCAAGTCGTCAGGGGTATAAAACATGCAGCCAAATCCATTTTCTTTAGTCTTTCTTACCGCATGGTGCCCGAAGCAAAAGCATTTCGCAAGTGCCAGTCGGCCAACTACTGAAATATTCGAGTTTGAGTTTCAGAACCGAAGTCTTCACTAAAGCTAAGTACCCCGTTGGGGAAACTTTTTTTTTCTTGCTTTTTACCAATGTCCGAAAAAGTTAATAATTGTATTACTTGTGGGAAGCAGGTACCTCATAAGGATTTCCATTTTTACTGTATTCCTTGCCTAGGTCCTGATTACAACGTGCCTGGCTGTCGGTTTTGTGCTAGATTTAACCAACGCACTATTAAGCGTCGATATATTTTTGCATCAAAGTATTTTTAAAACATTTAACTACCCAGAAATGTCATCGGATAGCAATCAGACTACCAGAGTACATAAAAAAACTGCAAAGAAAAGGATAGAGAAAGGCAGTTGAGATCCAAAACTGACGACGAAGCTTCTCCTAAGCCAGTCGCTGGTTCGCCGGTACACAGTGAGGCACCTTCGCAGCCCCTGATACCCGCTACCTTTGAGTCGCAGGCCGCTACCGACATCCATGTGGAGTCTGGCATGCCACATGATACTCAAGGTATTGGACCGATGAATGTGTCTCCCTCAGATGGGTCTGGAGCCGCTGAGCAGGCACAGGCTTCTGAGGGTGTATTCAGACCTCAACATTTGTACATCAAACCGACGACAGCTGCAAAACCAAAGACAAAAGCAACTTCTAAACCTAAAAAACAGATGCATGAGCCATGTGCACAGGCCTCTATGCCTAAAAAACAGATTATCAAAATGGCTGAAGACCTCATTACCTTGATCAGGGGTACCCTTCCCCCTCCAGATAAGAGGCCTAGGTAAAACACTGATTATGAATCTTCAGATCAGGTTTCTGTTTCTTCTGATTCCTCTTCTGATCAGGAATTATCTATACCTCCCTATGAGGATTCTGATGCTGAGGAGTCTATTCCGTCTGCATCTCCTCCTGAGGATTATTCTTTTGGGGAAACCTTGCATACTTTGAGGGAACATTTTCACTGGGAGAGTCAAGACTTCTCAGAATCAAAAAAGAGGCTCGGGGATTTCCTTCTTCTCCCTCAGCACAAGCCTTTAGCCAATCTCCCTGTTTTAGACATTGTGGCTGATGTGTTTTCAGAGTCAAGCTTGACCCCTGACTCCTTACCTCTGGCTCCCAGTAAGCCTGACAGATATTACAGAGTCCCCGACTCACATAAATTTTTATTTAGAAACCCTGCTGCTGATCCTGAAACTATTTCACAGGGTCCAAAGGGAGTTAAGGTCTCAACAGCAAAAACCCAACCCCCTCTGACAGGGATTCTAGGGCACTGGACAGATGGGGAAAAAAGGTTTATACATCTGCAACCTTGGCAATCAGGGCCTTAAACTGTCAATTTCATATGCTTAAGTACCAACAACATGCTATGGGATTGCTGAAACAGAAAATGTTGATTTCAGAATGTACAGAAAATAAAGAATTGCACGAATTATTGCATGCAGCTGAACAAGTTGGAAAGCATACTTTGCAATGTGGTTTTGATTCTTTAGAGGCCTCCTGCAGGGCCGCAGTTACTGGATCTGTGATTAGGAGGCATGCTTGGTTAAAGGAGCAAAATTTGCCTGATCATGTTAAAGCTAAATTACTAGATGCACCTTTACAGCATGATTGTCTGTTTGGTATTAAGGCAGAAGAGGTTTTAAAGAAAATGGAAGACAAAGCTAAGTCTATGCAAACTGTTAAAGATTTCTTACAAGTGCAGCCACCTAGATTCAGTAGACACTGGCCTACAAAAAAATTGGTCCTTTCTTGTGTCAGACAGAGCTCAAAGGGGCAAATCCAGATGCCCCAAGGGTTCAGGTACCAAGCTCAAGACTCATACAGGTCAAAGCAATGGGGCGCATCCACCTCCAAATCTGGAGGAGATAAAGCGCAAGCCTACAGAAAGCAATCCCAATGACTTCCCTCTGCCTACACCAAGCACTTATCTTTTGGCAGCACCCATAGGGGGGAAATTAGCACTGTTTGCTCAAAATTGGCAGTTAATAACCCAGGACAAGTGGGTACTAAACATCGTATCACAGTGATACAGATTCCATTTCCACACTCTGCCAATGACAGATGGTTGGCCAGATCTGCCAAAAAATCAGTGGGCATAGGCACAGAAACCGGTTACGTTCCTCATGGATATGGGGGCCATTCAGACAGTACCAGAACAGGCAAAAGGACAAGGTTTTTACTCGACTGTTCTTGGTACCCAGAAAGGACAAGGCCTGGCAGCCAATACTGGATTTATCGATTTTGAACACATACCTGGACATTCCAAAATTCAGAATGCTGACTTTGCAGCAGTTTCTGGCCATGCTGGGCAAGAATGCTTGGCTGGTGACTTTAGACCTAAAAGAGGCATGCCTGCATGTCCCAGTAAGACAGTCGTGCAGAAGATACCACAAATTCAAGGCTGGCTTAATGCATTACCAATTCTCTGCACTGCCCTTTGGCTTATCTACTGCGCCCAGGGTCTTTACAAAGTGCCTGGCACCAGTAATTGCATTTTGCAGACAAAGAAGTATACAAATATATCCTTACTTGGACGACTGTCTTATTCAAGCAGAGAACAAGGACACTCTCTTCTAAGATGCCTGGCGTTTATGAAAAGGCTTCTAACATGCCTAGGGTACACAATAAACAAAAAGAAATCACAACTGGTACCCTCTCAAAAGATAACATTCCTGTGTGCAAGCTTGAATCCAACTGCCCAGATGGCGTAACTCTCACAAGACAAACAAAGGCAACTGACTACTTACTTCAAACTGATGGCAACAAAAAAACCCAGTCTTCTGCAAGACAGATTCTGCAGGCTCTGGGCTTCATGGCATCCTGCATCCTTCTAATTCCATATCCAAGACTGCATATGAGGAAACTTCAATGGTACCTAAAAAGATTATGGAGTCAACATTCACACAGTTTGGAAACAATGATTCCTCTCATTCCCTGCCAACCAAACCTTAACAACAAATGCATCCGATTATGCCTGGGGTCCCACATGGCAGGAAGATGCATTCAGGGCATATGGGCACCAAGTCAAATGCATCTACATATTAACCAGAAAGAGATGCTAGCTGTTCAGAATGCCCTAACAGCTTTCAAGGACTTCCTTCATCCAGGACAACACCACAGTCATGTGATATATAAACAAGCAAGGGGGCACACACTCATACCCCCTTTGCAGATTATCCATGGCACTGTGTCACACAGCTTTGACCTACCAAACGCATCTTCAAGCTCAATTCCTGCCAGGAAAGCAAAACACTCTGGCAGACAATTTAAGCAGAAACCGTATGGATCCTCACGATTGGAAACTAAATCCACAAGTCTTCAGCATGATAACAGAGAAATGGGGGAGCCCAGACATAGATCTATTTGCCTCTCCTCAAAATTATCATCTGAAAAGATTCTGCACAAGGACTTATCACAGACAAGCATGGAAAGTGGACACTCTATCCTTCAGTTGGAAAAAGCTATCAGTTTACTCCTTTCCTCCTCTGCCTTTTCTACCCAAGGTCCTCTTGAAAGTCAGACAAAAGAAGACAAAGATGATTGCCCCGGACTGGCCCCGCCAGTACTGGTACCCAATTCTAAGGAACTTGTCTCAATACCCAGCTTGGACCTTGCCTCAGAAACCACAACTACTGTTCCAGCAAAACAATCAGATACTGCACAATCAGCTACAGGCACTGAACCTGGCAGCATGGCTAATCCTGTAATCATAAGAATGACAGCTCTCAGTAAAGCTGTGATGGATGTCATTTTGGAAGCCAGAAGGCCTAGTACTATAAAATCTTATGCTGACAAATGGAAGAGATTTCTGTGCTTGGAATCAAGCACAAGGAACTGATACAGCAGAACCACATATTCCTCAGATATTACAATACTTAACTGAGATGCTTGACAAGGGCATATTTTTCTCATCAATCAAAATCCATGCCTCTGCCATTTCAGCTCATTACAATACAGAGCCACCAATCTTTTCCCATCCTTTACTAAAGCAGTTTCTTAGAGGAGCCAAAAATGTAAGGCCTCCTAGAAGATCACCACTACCTGCATGGGACTTCAGTTATGTGTTGGAAAAGCTCACTCTGCCTTCATTTGAACCAGCTGCTACAGCTGATATAAAGTTCTTATCATGGAAGACAGTGCTGCTACTAGCAATTACTTCAGCAAGAAGAGTTTGAGCTACAGGCCCTCATGGCTGTAGAGCCTTTTATCATATTTTACCCAGACAGGGCCTCTCTGAGGACAAATCCTACTTTTATGCCTAAGTTAATTTCCAGTGTGGCTCTCGACCAAACAATTCATCTGCCAACTTTTTATCCAAATCCGCAGAACAAAGGAGAGAGAAATCTGCATTCCTTGGATGTAGACAGACAGCTAAGATTCTACTTGAACAGGACAAAAACTCTAAGAAAAACTGAGCAATTGCTAGTGTCATATGCTGCAGGATCAGAAGGAAAGGTGATTTCAAAGCAGACAGTTTCAAAGTGGATAAGCCATTGCATACGTTTCTGCTACTTACACCATGGCAAACCTGTGCCCAAGGGCATTAGGTCTCACTCCACCAGAGCTGCAGCTACTTCAACAGCCTTTCTCAGAGGAGTACCAACCAAGGACATTCTAGAGGCTGCTACTTGGAGTTCTGTTCACACCTTTACAAAGCATTACCATTTGCCTCTCTACTCTAAGTCCAGGACAGGCTTTGCCACTGCAGTTCTGCAGGGCCTTATAGCCTCACCTAATGCTGTTTAGCTCCAGCCTCCCATCCATAGCTTTGGGATTCTACCCAAATGTAATGACTGCAACAGTGAAACACGAAGAACGTAGTACAGTTGTGTACACTTACTATAAATGTAGATGTTAGAGTGTATTCACTGTTGCAGTCCAGGTTACCCTCCCGCCATCCCCCTGTCATTCTACAGTTTATCTTTCCTTCTCTATCTTCTACAACCTATGTGGTGTATTTGCTTGTAGATGAAGGTAAAGTTTATATTGATGCATGTATTTATGTAAATATATATAATAATGCTATCTTTTTGGGGGCACCTGACATCGGGGGCAAGAAAAACTAAAGAAAATGGCGTCGGCTGCATGTTTTATACCCCTGACGACCTGATGTCATGGAAGAGAAGACAGCAACCGATGCAGGACCCAAGACTTTGGAATTCAGGCCGATTGAGGGCAACCTGCCAGCAGATTACCCAAATGTAATGACTGCAACAGTGAATACACTCTAACATCTACATTTATGGTAAGTGTACACAACTGTACTTTCTATCACATCCCATGTCTCACCCAATTCTAATAAGAAATCATTGCGAAATGATCTATCATTTTGGATGAAGTAGAAGAAAACTCATGGGGCCGCACCTTCTCTCCTTCTCTGCCCACAGCCACTGTGACCACTGACACTTCCCAGATCGGGTGGGGGGCATTATCTGTGAAAGACATCCCAAGTAACTCCCCATAAGAGGCCAATCTGCACATCAACATCCTAGAACTGAGGGCAATGCTATTAGCATTGCAAGCCTTTCAGTCTGTCCTTCCTTATGGGACAGTTGCAATTCAATCGGACAACATGGCAGTAGTCTGGTACATCAACAAGCAGGGAGAACCAGATCCTACCCCCTGTGTCGGGATGCACTCAGGATTTGGCAATGGGCTATTGTTTCTAATTACTTTCTGATAGCAAAGCATATCCCAGAAAGCTCCAAAGTGATTGTGGACAAAATGAGCAGATGCATCCTCCTGCCTCATGAGTGGTGTGTCAATCACATGAAAATCTTGCATCATTGGGGCCAGTCTTGCTGCAATCCCCAGGACCCAGGACTACTTCATGCTTTTCCCCCCTATTCTGCTGATTTCCCAGTTCTTGAGAAGCAAAGTGATCCTTATTGCACCCTGTTGTCCTAAAGTCTGGTTCCCCTTCCTTTTGCCTTGCCTAGTTCATTGTCCTTGGATTCTAGACCCAGTTCCAGTCCTGCTGTGTCATCTGCAGGGATTGGTGCATCCCAGTCTCCACAATCTCAGGTCGACGGCGTGGTATCTCCAATTCCATTAATTGCCAGGCAGATTAAATTACCTTCATCTGTGCAAAATATTCTTCTGACTTCTCCTAAACCATCCACTAGGAAACTCTGTCTTAGCAAATGGAAGAAATTCTCAGTTTGGGCCCGCACAAATATGATCCCTTTTTAGCATCAGTTGACAAGGTCTTGGGATTTCTTGGCTTCACCATTTGAACTGGGAGCTTCTACTTCCACCGTCAAAGTCCAATTAAAAGCCATTTCCAATTTTCACAGTGGGTTTGATGACCATACCTTGATGTCTCATCATTTATAGAAAACCTTTCTTAAATGCGCTTTACATCTAAAACTCCCATTCAAAAATCCTATAGCTCCATGGGATTTGACCTTAGTTCTACAGTCTTTAGTCCTGCAGCCCTTTGAGTCAGCAGTTACTTGCGGCTTCATATTTCTGTCTTGGAAAGCTCTCTCTTCCTGGTGGCCATCACTTCTGCTAGGAGAGTTTCTGAATTACAGGCTTTGTGTGAAACACCCTTGTGTGATCTTTCACAAGGATAGGGTGGTGTTAAGAACCAATCCGTCCTTTCTTCCTAAAGTGGTCTCGGAATCTAATATTAACCAGACCATAGATTTGCCCGTCTTCTTTCCAAAATTTTCAAATAAAGGAGAATACTCCTTGCATCTGTTGAACATCCACAGATAGTTGCGTTTCTACCTGGACAGAACCAAGCTATCTAGGAAATCATATCAATTATTTGTATCCTTTTTAGGCCCTACTTTGGGTAAACCAGTCTCCAAAGTTATCTTATTAAGATGGCTTAGGGATTGTGGTATCTTTGTCTACAATCATAACAAATGCAAGGTATCTGCACCAGTTAGAGTGCATTCCACTAGATCTGTATCTACTTAAGCTGTTTTTCATTCCAAGGCCTCTATGGAAGAAATATGCGCAGCTGCAAGTGGGCCACTCCCCATACCTTTATCCCTCATTGCAAATTAGATATGGTCTCCAGGGGTAGAGCATCGTTTGGCTGCAAGGTGCTCAGGAACACCTTTCCTTAGAGCCATGCAGGATCTAAAGTGGCTGGGGACTCTGACCAATTTGTCATGAATGAATGAAGATTGACAACATCAGATAAAAAGTTATGTCCTTCCCATAACGTTCCATCTCTGTTGTCTGTCTTCATTCATTCCCGACATCCCACCCTCCTGCCCCCTCCAGAGGACTTCTGGAGGATCGGACCTTTGTTCTAGAAGGTTTGTAGGTTTCACCTTAGACAGGGCTTCTGTTTTTCCTATACTTTGGCTTCAAACTCTATCTGAGGTAATAGAGAGAGGTGCATCATGGGTAGAGCCTTAGCTTGAGAGTTTGAGTTTTTGGCTAGTGCAAGCTGTATAACAGCCAAGCCGGTTCAGAGGAGTCTGAACATAATTCCATTTGTCAAGAATGAATGAAGATCAACAACACAGATGGAAGGTTATGGTAAATACATAACTTCTTTTTTCCAATAAACATGAGTCCCAGTTACAGGAAATACTAAAAATAACACAGATGGAAAGGTTCACACAGATGCAGAAAAACAATACTTATGTAATCTTACTATATTTTCTTGAATGTAGTAAAGAATTATTGTCCCCTAGGCAAGATGAAGTGGGTGAGTGGTCCTTCTTTGTCAGGTTTCAAAAACAGACTGCCCTGAGACTTCTGTCTCATCTAGTATTAAAGCATCATTTCAGTGCTGGATTATGTAAAGACATCACGTACTGTGATGACCCACCACTGGATCAGTAATCAAGGAACCTCAGTCCTCACCACTGGCAACAGTGGGGGGAAGTACACCAGGAGGATAACAAGTACACACACAGTATTTCCAGATGCAGCTCTCTGCATCAAGTGCAATTTCCTTTAAGAGCACACACAGACCGCAGTCAGTCTGGGGCTGGTTTATCCCTCTTTCTCCAGATCCCTAATAAGACTCCCCGCCCTCTGTCCAGCCAGTGCTTTTTGTTCCTGCCCAAGTATCTGACACACACACACACACACACACACACACACACACACATACACACACACACACACACACACACACACACACACACACACACACATGCTTTGATCTACACACACATATATACCTGGGAAAAACTGGTACAGGTTTACTAGCTATGCCCCCTTTTGCCCATACTATAAGGTAGTTATCATTGCCACCAGCCAGCTCCTGATCAGCTACTTTAAAACCCTTAACAAAGGGTGTCCAATCTTACTGTGTAATATTAATATCAGTATTAATGCAAATGGTAGTTTGACCGAGAGCAAGGCTATTATTAGCGGCCCACACAGTGTCACAAATAAATATGCAAGTACTCTCAAAACTTAATTATCTCTAGACAGATCAGCCACAATTAAAGGTTTAAATATATTTAATAGTAAATAATAAAAGAACAAGAAAATGCTCTGTATATTTTCACAGTGACGTCAGAGTTCAAAATCACAGGAAATATTTAAAACAACATTGCAAGACAGACTAAAATAAATAAATAAAAAATATCTAAACTAAGCTTCACTATATTCCTGACTGAATCTAAGAGAATTACTATACCCTAGTTGACTTACTTAATTAGGGCAAGGTAGATGTGTGATGATTGGTTCTGGTTAGGTCCAAGACTATACAGAATTAAGAGACCTCTCAAATTAATATTTCAAGTATTACTGCTGGGATGGCTTGTAGAATGACATAATTTCTTGTCATCTGACACACTCGCAGGTGAACCCCCCACTGCTGGAAATTAGCAGTATTTGGCATCTACCTGTGAAAATACATAGACCTCAGATCTTCGGCAGATGCTGGAAGGCATAAAACATTTACATTCCTCCACATTTCAAGAATATTAATTATTTCACCCTAGAGATAATACTGAAATCTTCTCAGCACAGACAGTCTATCTGGTCTAGCCTATAAAGTAATTCAGTTTCAGTTATTTTTTCTGTAGTTTGTTGGACTGAAGTTGACCTTTTGTATTCCAGTTTCCACTGTTAAGATACGTACATATAGACAGTTACAATAGTGCATGTATATTTCTGTTCTTTTCCAGTAGGCACACTGTGGTTACATTTCAAGCACTTTGCAAAAAACTTTTCAACGCACACATCTGTACCAGCAGTTTGATATATACATGACATACAGTTCTAATAGCATTGTAACACAAGCATCTTGTGTAAATCATGTTGGTATTCACAGATGACTTATTATTTACAAATTTACAGATAGCTGTGCTGGTAGTATCTCCCTTTCCTCACACATAGATATGGTCATCTGACTTATTTTCCCACACTACCCCCTTTACTAGAAACTGAGCCAGAATCTTGCATGTGTGTCGCCCCCCCCCCCCCCCCCCACACACACACACACAGCTTTGTTAAGCTGTTTTCTAGCATCTGGAAGCTGTAAAACCATTTCAAAAATGGCCACCCTTCCAGGGTAGCAATTAATTCACCCCTAAGAGTAATATAGTAGTATTGCTCGTCCTGGTTTTCACAGACATTTTGTCTCTGGCTGCAGTCAGAATTGTATGATACAAACTTTATGGCCTAAGCTAGGTAATTTGATTTCAGACTGTTTTTCAAAGTTAGCTGGACTGAGATTAACTTTTTCTCTTCCAGTATCCTCTGTTGCAGTATATTCATTTCAACAGTTACAATACAGTCTGACATACAGGTGTATTTCTTTTCTGTCCAGCAGGGCCCAGTGTTCGTACATTTTTAACACAAGCAGTTTTATAAATACAGTGGATATAAAAAGTTTACACACCCCTGTTAAAATGCCAGGTTTTTGTGATATGACAAATGAGCTGGATAAGTGCAAACACAACAAACAACAAAGTGAAAGAAAGTACAAGGTAGAACAAAGTTTAACCTGTGAAGTAAGGAATTATTTCTACTAATAAAGGTCCAGTTCTTATATAAAATAAACTTAAGTCTTGCACTGTCATTACTGTATGTCGTAATAAAATTCACATTAAAGTTCAGTTGGCCGGGGTTAGGTTTCAAATTTGTAATTTGGTTAGTACCCATATTTAGGAGATGAGTGTTGCCATTATTAAGATGTAAGGCATTATTATTGTTAAAGTGATGGCCAATATTAATGGCCTCATTAGACCCGTATAACTGATTGAGTCAACTCTTCTCCCTTATAAAGCAGAGGTCTAAAATTGCCATTATAACATTTACACTGAATTTCCTCTATTAAAGAGTGAATCAAGGTTATTGGATAGCCACGTTTTTGAAACATACCGCTCAAAAAGTGGCATTCCTCTAGGAAGTCCTTGTCTAAATAAGTCATCCTAGCAGCCCTAATAAGTTGGCTCTTCACTATAGATCTTTTTTGTGTAAATGGGTGTGCATTTATGAAGTGCAGGAATGAATTACAGTATGTAGTTTTCCTAAAAATTTTAGAAGTTAATCTTTTGTTTACCAAGTCCTTAGTTAACTTGATATCTAAATAAGCAATGGTGTCATTACTGTAATTAAATGTAAATTTAAAGAAACCTGTTGTGGTGTTCAAGTAATCAACAAATGCATGAGCTTGTACCTCATTACCTCTGAAAATGATGAAAATATCATCCAAAAACTGAGTGTAGTATACTAGGTTCGCCCTGCATTCAGGTGTTTTAAAGATGAACGTTCTCTCCCTGTAGGCCATAAATAAATTGGCCAAACTGGCCCCACAGGGCGAACCCATGGCTACACCCTGTTTTTGGAGGTAAAAGTCACCATCAAACATAAAAAAAAATATTTGTAAGAATGTCAATTAATTCTTCAATTAGACTGATTTTTTTAGGCGGGGCATTCTGGTCTTTAAGCATAAGGCTAATCCACTCTACAGCCTCCAAGTGTGGAATAGAAGTGTACAAATCAACCACATCAATGGTTAAGAAATTATTTTCCTGGTTGAATTCAAGGCCATTTAGGTTTTGTAAAAAAAGACCAAGAGTCTTTGCATACTTGACTCATCAGTTATGAGTCTAATGAGGCCATTAATATTCGCCATCACTTTAACAATAATAATGCTTTACATCTTAATAATGGTAGCACTCATCTCCTAAATATAGGTACTAACCAAAGTACAAATTTAAAACCTAACACCGACCAACAAGTGAACTTTAATGTGAGTTTTATTATGATGTATAGTAATGACAGTGCAAGACTTAGGTTTATTTTATATAAGAACTGGACCTTTATTAGTAGAGATTCCTTACTTGACAGGTTAAACTTTGTTCTGCCTTAGACTTTTGGACTTACTTTCACTTGTTTGTTGTAGGTTTTTGTGATATAAAAAAATTAGACCACAGTAAATCATTTCAAAACTTTTCCCACCTTTAATGTGATATAACCTGTACAATTCAATTTAAAAACAAACAAATCTGTTAGGGGAAAATAAAAAACGCATAATATGCTGGTTGCATAAGTGTGCACACCCTTAAATTAATAATTTATTGTGTGTGCACACCCTTAAACTAATACTGTTTTGAAACACCTTTTGATTTAATTACAGCATTGTCTTCTTGGGTACACACCTGCCATCAATTAGAGACTTTGATTAACCCCAAATAAAGTTCAGCTTTCCTAGTAGGATTTGCCTGACATTTACTCAGTTGCCTGCTAAATCAAAAGCCATGGTTTGCAAAGAGCTTACAAAGAATCAAAGGGATCTCACTGGTGAAAAATATCAGTCAGGCGAAGGGTACAAAAAAATTTCCACAGCATTGGATATACCATGGAACACAGTGAAGAGAGTCCTCAAAAAATGGAGAAAATATGGGACAACAGTGATGTTGGAAAGGACTGGACGTCCCTCCAAAATTTATGAAAAGACGAGACAATAACTGGTCAGGGAGGCTGCCAAGAGACCTACAGCAACACTGAAGGAGCCACAGGAATTTCTGGCAAGTACTGGTTGTGTGCTACATGTGACAACAATCTCCCGTATTCTCCATATATCTGGATTATGGTGTAAGATTGCAAGACAGAAGCCTTTTCTTACACTAAAAAACACCCAGGCCCGGCTAAATTTTGCAAATCAATACATCAAGTCTTCCAAAAGCATGTGGGAAAATGCGTTATGGTCTGATGAGACGAAGGTTGAACTTTTTGGCCACAGTTCCAAAAGGTACGCTTGGTGCAAAAACACCACTTTGCATCAGCAAAAGATCACCACCCCTCTGGTGAAGCATGGTGGTGGCAATATCATGCTTTCAGGTTGCTTTTCTTCAGCTGGAACTGGGGCTTTAGTCAAGGTAGAGGGAATTATGAACAGCTCCAAATACCCGTCACTTTTGGCTTAAAACCTTCAGACGTTTGCTAGAAAGTTGAAGATGAAAAGTAATTTCACCTTTCAACACAGCAATGACCCCAAGTATACATCCAAATCAACAAAAGAATGGCTTCACCAGAAGAAAATTAAAGTTTTGGAATGGCCCAGCCAGAACCCAGATCTAAATCCAATAGAAAATCTGTGGGGTGACCTGAAGAGGTCTGGGCACAAGAGATGCACTCGTAATCTGACAGATTTGGAGCGCTTTTGCAAGAAAGAGTAGGCAAATTTTGCCAAGTCAAGATGTGCCATGCTGATAGACTCTTACCCAAGAAAACGGAATGCTGTAACTAAATCAAAAAGTGCTTCAGCAAAGTATTAGTTTAAGGGCGTGCACACTTATGCAACCGGCATATTGTACGTTATTTATTTTTTATATTTTGTCCCCTAACAGATTTGTTTGTTTTTCAATTGAATTGTACAGATCATATGTCACATTAAAGGTGGGAAAAGTTTTGAAATTATTTATTGTGGTCTGATTTTTATATATCACAAAAACCTGACATTTTAATAGGGGTGTGTAAACTTTTTATATCCACTGTACATTTTCAGCACAGGCATCTGTACAGATCAGTTTGATATACAATTCTGTACAAAACTCCAGCTAGCTATGCTGGCATATGTTACACATCCACTGCCCTACTCCTCCTGGCAAAGCTGACATTACCTCGCATCATCACATAAGTAATGAAGGCATTTTCTGGTAATGCCCTAACACCACACTTGGTGGCCAAAGTAAATGCCAACCTCGCTGTGGGGGCCTGCCTCTCTCCATGCATGTGAATGCTGTCGTCTGCTTGCTACTGAAGGATACTATTAACCTGCTTGATAACAAAATCCTTGTCTCCAGTTATCTGCTTGCTGGTAAAAAAGTAGCCAGTGAGACCAGCACCCTTCTACTGGGATACATGAGTTGGCACCAACACCAGCTCCTTGTCACCCCTGTACATTTTTATAGCACCTGAGCTGCTCTTTGACCTCTGATTATCTGGATCATAGTCAGGGATTTATATTTCTGTGCCAAATAGATGGGGCTATATCAGCATCCAAGGAAGAGGTTAAGGATGTTTTTAAATCTTGCAGGGGCTTAATTTTAAGAGAGGCTTATCCTGTTACCTAGCTTTAACAGTAACCAGTCATATCTAGAAATGTCCTCATTTGAGAAAAAATAGGCTGTTTAGGAATTGTAGTGATGGCCTCATTCCTTGAGGGACAAACAGAATTCATTTGCAGAGGTAAAATGCTCAAGCTAAAAAATTGTCAGGGCAAACGTATCTCCAGTTTTTCTTTGGACACCTTGTGTTCCTTTTGGACAAGAGAAAATAAATGTCAAGTTTTACATGCCTCAGAAAGCAGGAGAAGCTTAAAGCTGATCATACACTTAATAGGCAAGAGTGGAACTTCCAGTTTACGAAGGTGTACTTGGTTATTTTAAGGTTTTAGACCGAGGTGAGAGTTGGATTTTGTTTACCTATGGGGAAGGCTTTTTTTTACAAATATCCTGTTGACCCTTATAAGTTTAAAAAAAAAAAAAAAAACTAAAAATTGAATAGCTTTTTACAGGAGTGAGAGATGACCAAAGATAGCAACAGAGAAATGACAATTTTAGCAGAATACTTAATTGACAAAATACTTTGCAGGATTTGGCATAGCAAGTAAGGTATGTAAAGTTGCTTAGTTAATTTCTTTGAGGTCTTGCACAAATAGCCAAATGTTCTTACCAGGCTTTTAACAAACAAGGTAAGTGTACTGTAAGACAAAATGAAATTATAAATTTCTTCTTTTGTCTGAGGATGGTTACTGACCTAATTTTGGGAGATGTTTGGAAGATTTAGACAAATTTGTACTGGCTGTGCTATTAAAATTTGCCAAGCTTCATGTGAAAGTCAGGAACAGGGGCAGGGAGGAATTAAAGGATGTCTTCTTCCAGAGAGGTAAAATTTAAAGAAGCAGTCTTATTTCTTCACTAAAGAGTGAAAACAGAAAAGTCATTTTTGCAGGAACATTCCAAGATGTATTATTTTAGGAATAATAAATAGTGCAACCCAGTGTGCAAAGAAAATCCTGTGGAGTAAGGGCTCCAACTTTTGCTGAGCAAAAATGTGGCCGGGAGACAAAGCTGAGACTGAGGAACAGCTTTCCTCACAGCATTCCCATGACTGTATTTGTAATAGAAGTGATAGGGCAACTTTTGCAAAAAGTTGGGCTTATAAAACTTAACGTGTAGCTTCAGTATTGTCGAGGTACTTGGTGTGAGCATTGTTTATAATGCATTGCACATGGTTGGGACTGATCTGTAGGAAGAAGTGTGGCAGAGGTCTTTGCTCATGTTGTCTTTGTAGGACACAGAATGGTCTTGGGGAGAAGGTAATTTATCACAGCTAGGCTAAGGATGATGGGTTAAGGCACTTGAACTTATAGCGCCCCAGTTGTCTACAGTAGTGGCAGTTAGTGGTAATACTTTCGCTCACTTGATTGTTTCCTGTTAATACAGGATCCTCATCTGATCCAGATCTCTTCTTTATGCTCTTTCCATGCGTATTTTGTTGAAATAGCAATACCACATTTAGTTTCTGTGAAAGGTTTTCCTCCAACTGTGAAATTCTGTGAATATGCTATTTCAGTAAGTTTTGAAATAACTTTTGTCTGTTAGTATTTGACAGTAAAAGTGCAGCTGAACTGTTATTTAAGAAGGAAGCCCTTCTGAAAAAGTGTGACAGCAGCTTCTTTTGTGAAACCTATGACATGTTCAGTTTCAGAGTGCTGATCAGGAATGTCCTTCGGTTGATCTAGGTAGCCTCTTGGGCATTCTCCTTTAATGTGCTCATTACTTTAGCTGACATGTTTTCTTTGAACAAACCTGTGATAAACTGTTCACTCCTTTCTCACCGCAAAGAGTGCAAATCCTCTGTTAGTTTCTACTTGGGGCCACTGATTCCTGGTGGAATTATAGGAGCTGTTTCAAGTTTGCACACTGATTATAACATAATTACACTTTCAAGTTTCTCATTAAATGTAATGGCTCTTCCATACTTTGGTATTCCTTTCCCAAGTTTCTTGGATCGCATTGAGACCAGGGTTCATGAACAGTTTCTAGGTGTTGAGACGACAGAGTACTAGTTGCAAGGAAAAAAGTAGAGTGGACTACAGAATGAGTGCCTAAGTTATGGTGTGAATTTTAATATTTTTTATGACCATGCTCTAGTTCTCAGGGGAGACGTTATTTTTTTCATTCAACTGTGTTGCAGGTATTACTTACTGCCATTGAGAGAGCTTAACTGAGAGGGAGTGTGTTTTTGCCCGAGAAAATCTGTAGGCCTGAATATTTCTTTCATTTCTCTTAGGAGTTATGAAGTTATTCTTACTACTTTGTCACTCCTGTAAGTTTCACTGTATTTTACACACTTTGAAAATATTTACATTTTATATGATGGGGAATGAAATTTAATTTGTTTTAATGATTTATTGGCTAGGGCAGTGGTTTCCAAGCTTTTTTGATTCTCTGCTCCCTTGCTGAATCCAGGTTTTCGCACACCCCCCCCCCCCGCGGCTCACATAAAGTGCATATTTTATTTATTTATTTATTTATTTATTTATTTGACATTTGTTTAATGAGGCTGCCCGACTGGACTAGGAGACCTGGGGAGAAAAGCTCAAAAGTACAATAAAAAGATAATTCCCCCCAAAAAGTGTACATTCTGCTTAACAACATAAAACTGATCTACTATGGTTGAGAGGTAAGCAGACCTAATGGCTACCTTATTAATTTGTTTATAAGAGCAGTATGTGAAATCTGTCCCTATTATTTGGCTTTGTCCAGCATACCCCTCAACTGTATAGATTTTTGCAGAAAGTTCAGATTTTTGCCTCCTATTTTTGATCTTTTTCTCATAAAATTATCTGTTAAATCACTGGCAGATCATTGAGGTTGAAGTCAGAAAATAATGACAGTTGAGTTTCATACTTCATACCCTTCAGAAAATTCATGCTAATGCAAAACCTGCATTTCTATCAAATTTCTAAGTTTGTGAGAGCAGTACTTAAGTGTCCCTATTTTGTGCTTTTGTACCCCCACTATTTTTGGCGTTGTCCAGATTTCTTGATCTAAGAGGGTGAGCGGTATGTGTTCAGTGGTATGGACCAGACTTGCACAGACCTCATTGCTGCTGCTGCCAGGGATCACACTCACTCCCCCCCCCCCCCCGTGGCACACGCGCACACACACGCACATTACCCTAAGTTTGCCAATGGAAAGGTGTTCACAAACTTAATGCAAATTCAGATTGTCAGTACCTCTTGATGAAGAATCCCATCTTCTAATATGAACTCCATTTAGCAATCTTTACAGAAACAATGGTGTTAGTCCTGATCCAAATAAATTCAGATACATACAGAAAATGAAAGTTCCTCTAAATAAAAATAACTTACACTGACTCATGGAAATGGTAATCTGTTTGGGATGACCTTTGGTGCAGATGGTTAAGAATATGAGATGTAGTTTCTGTGGTACATGGTTTGATTCCCTCAGTCCTCATTTGCCTACAAAAGATGTCACTTAACTACACATATCTCCTGGTTCAGCCTTGAAAAGGTATTGTGCAGCCAGTGGGCCTACCTGGTTAACAAATGGGTATTATTATTTATTTTATTTATTTATTTTACATTTGTTGACCGGGCTAGTCTAACTGGATATATGTCCATTTTCAGTAGAGGCCCAGGGAGAAAATCTCTGCATAAAACAAAGCAGAATATTGCAACTACAGATACAGTTCACTTGTCAGACACAATAGTTGTATACAAGGTAACACAGTAATTATGATAGATAAAATAAAAGGTGTTTTTTTTTTTTTTGACCAAACACTACTAGAAGAAAGAAAGTATTTAGAAGGGTGTGAGACGTTTGAAATCAAAGTTGTGTATATGTCACAGAAGAACAGATAATTATTTACAAGGCAGGGACACAAATTTAATGGCAGTGGCTCATCTATAAGGCAGTGACACATTGTAAAGGCCTTCATGGGTACAATTATCCTAATCTGTAATAGTCTGTGAGAAGAATGAGTTTTGTACAGTCTCAGGATAGCTATATGAGCAGATTGAGAGGGGAAGGAGGTAATGGTTTTAAAAGTAGCTATGAGGTGAGTAGTATTTAATGCTAGACTTTGGGATAACAGGAAGAGGGATGTCGGTCAGGGTTGGTACAAGGACATAGCCAGTGGGTTTTAAGGTATATTTTGAGTTCCTTTTTGAATAGTGAAGTAGAAGAAAGAGATGCGAGTTCACTAGGAAGTAGGTTCCAGGTTTTTCCCACAGTATTAGAGAAAAGGGAATCCCCTGCTTTATTGTTGGGTTTTTGTGTAGATACCAGTAGTTTATTTGCTGAACGTAGGTGTGTAAGATTTTTATATGGGGTGATTAGACTTGAGTATTGGTGTCCTGCATGGATGATAAAGGTTCTTATGGGCAATAATGAGTTGGTGGAATATAATTTGATTATGCATCTCCAGCCAACCCAGTTGTTTCAGATTTTGGCAGTGGTGGGTTCTAAAAGGGGAGCCAGTTGCAAATCTGGCAATGTTTTTGTAGGCGGTTGCCAGCTTGTTGAGGTTGCTTTTAGATAGATTAGTGTATATAGGAGAGGCACAGGAGAGAGTAGAGATAAGGTGGGTGTGGGCAGTAGTAGTTCTAGCTGTGGGATTAAGGAAGGGTTTAATTTTATAGAGTGAGCCTAGTTTTCTGTTAACCGACTTTATTGTGGTGTTGGTATGAGCATCATTGTTAAGGTTGTGGTCTATTGTTACTCCTAAGAGTTTGGCGGTAGTGTCAGGAGATATGACTGTGCCATTATTAGATTTGATAATGAAGTCAATAGGGATGGACTTTTGTGTGGGAGTAAAGAGCAATAGTTTAGTCTTTTTGGGGTTAAGGAGAAAACAGCGCTGTAAGAACCATTTTTCTACTAATTCAAAGACATTTTGGGTAAGGGACTGCAGTTCAGATGGTCCCATAATGGAGCATATTAATGTGGAGTCATCTGCGTATTGTATGCATGTGGCTTGAGGGATGTTTACATTTAGATCATTACTAAAAATTGAGAATAGAAGAGGGCCTAATATAGAACCTTGGGGTGCACCAAGGGTGACAGAAAGGTGGTTAGACTATTGCCCCAAAGCAGTGCCTGTTAGCCAAGTAGGACTTGATCCACAGTAGTGCATGTGTATCAAGTGAGAGGGACTTAAGTATATTCAACAGTAGGTGGTGGTTGACCATGTAAATGCTTTAGAGAGATCAATAAAGGTTGCGGAGGAAAGGGCGGTGTTAATTTTTTTGTTAATGTGGTCAGAAAATGATAGGAGGGCAGTGGTGGTGCTATGGAAAGGTCTAAAGCCATGTTGAGAGTTAGCTAATAGGTTATTTTGTAGAAGGTGGTCTAACAGTTGGTGGTGGATGCATTTTTCCATAATTTTTGCTAAGGGAGAGAGTAGGGCAATTGGACGAAAGTTAGAGAGTTCTGTTGAATTACCACCTTTGTGTAGGGGAATTTTATGGGAGATTTTCCAAATGGATGGGATGGTACCTTCTGTTATGGTTCTATTTATTAGGATAGAAATAGGATATGCTATAACTTTTGCTGCAATTTGCAGATATTTGGCAGGTAGTAGGTCAACAGAGGGGGAAGATGGTTTGAGTTTGTGAAGAAGGGTACAGATGAGGGATGTTGGAACAGTTGTAATTGAAATGAAGGTGGTAAGTTGAGGAGGAAGGCAGATTGGAGGATACAGGAGGTAATGAGTTAGTGAGTGACTGGATAGCATCAGTAAAGAAGGTATTAAAGGAATCGGCAGTTTGTTTGGGAGTCTCATGGGCTATTCCTGATGGGGTTGGTGTCTTAAGTGGCCTGAATGCAGGAGTCTATTGATACTTGTCCAGAATTTTTGTGGTTTATGCTGGTTAGTTTGTTGAAGTTGAAAGTAGAAGTTTATTTCATCTAATAGTATTGATGTTTTAGTAGTATTTCTAAGCTGTTTAAATTTTAAATGATCAGCTGGGTCTTTAGTAGTACGCCATTTGGCCCAAAATTAATTTCTAAGTTGTATTTTTTGCTTAGCTTCCTTAGTTAGCCATGGTGCAATTTTTGTCCTGATCCTAAGAGTACAAGTAGGAGCATGGTAGTCCAAGATTTCTAAGAAGTTGAAGTATGTCACTGCATCCTCTAACTGGTCACCCCTAAAACCCCTCCAATCACACACACCAAGTTCACTTTGGAAGCTTGCAGGGTTAAAATGTTTATTATTAGTAGTAGTAATATCTGTCTTTCTACACATTAAAGCTAATAAGCAAAGCACACTCTATGTAAGGCCTAGTGAAAAAGGGAATACCCTAGAAATGGGTAATTGACTATCAGACTTTATTTGAAGAACTGAAGTCACTGATTATTGTAGATACTTGTTTAAAGTGCTGTGATCCAAAACAAGCCTTAATCTTGTAGGTAGGTACATCTCTAAAAGGCTAAGGTACAGTTTTGATTCAAAATAACAGGCCATTTACTTTAGGTATTAAAACTTTGACAGAGTACCAGTCTCCTTATAGTAATATTAAACATGACATACTTGTAATTTATTTATTAAACAACATGGCATTAGTGAAGACGAGACACGTATAATGTGGCCAGCTCACTTATTTACATGAAATCAGAACGCTGAACCAGTTACATTCTGATAAATTAGACCTACTAGTGTTAAAGTTTGAAGGAGAAAAGTATTTCAGCACATGTGGAAGCAGAAAGCTTTGCAAGTAAGGCATTATTTTTCTTGCCTTTGTCATTTCAAAAAGAATTGTTTGCTGCACTCTCCAGCCGTTACTGAATCTAAAGGACTCTAAAAGCCTACCATTACACACCCATCATAAAACCAGAGGAATTCTTTAGACATTATGGTTAAAACAGTTTCTCCATGCGTTATTTAACAAAAAACAGCATACGTGTTTGGCATACCTGTACACTGTCCAGAATTTCACATACCGTCCAGATATTTTTTAGTCTGCGCCTCATAAAATCTGTGATTTTCTAGCCAATCATGGAGTATTGCAGCCACCAAATAATGTCAGATATTTAATTGTTTGACATCATGTTAAGGAAATACATGTTTTAGCAAAGGCGGCTGTTTTATTAACTTGATACGTTTATAAAAAAAAACAATATTTAGCCCCCCCCCAAAAAAAAAAAAATGTAGAGATTGAGATGCATGGTGTTTAGTGTTTAATAAGAAGCTTATTTTCCCCAGCAACTTGCACTTGGTGCAGGCCAGTAAAAACTTATGATTGAGTTTATCTTTTATATATTTAAATGACTATTGGAGCATTTTCATAGGAATTCTCAAAATTCAAAAACTGCCAATGAAAACAACATGTTTATAATAACTGTGCCAGTTATTGCTAAGCAAACATTTATAAGGTATCTTGAATGGGAATTAGAAAAAAATGTGTTTCCAGTACACACTTGTATGAAAAGAGACAATTATGCTCAGACATTGGACTTATGTTATTTGAACTTAGAGGAGAACAAAAGTTGGTAAATTCACTGTTCAGAAATGGCATTGCATCCTGTCTTCATACTTCTGGTTCAGTACCAGGTTAATCCCCCCCCCCTTACTTCACTTGCAGGTTTCCTTGAAGAAGATTTCTTCATAAGTAAAGAGCAAACTGCACTGCGGAACTGGGAAGCCCAGCAGTAGTGCACACTACCACCACAACTAGAGAGCATATGGTTCAAGACTGGAGACAGAAGTGAGGCAGCTTAGACCAATTGCGTGCAGTTTGCCAGAGATATTATGTAAACATGATAATTTACTTATTATTGCAACATGTCGAAGTGTAACAGGCTAGCTTAGAGAGGCAAAAAGATTTAAAATGCCCTTTTTTAAGAAACACTTGACCTACAAATTAATGAGCACTTAATATCCACCAAAAGCATCTCTACAAATATGTAAACCTGCTTTTAATGCAACTTCACACACACACCCTACTTCCAAAGTCATTTCGTTCCGAAGGGCAGCAGATTCACTCCACGAAGTAGCCAGGAGCAGTCACAAAGGCAGATAGATCCAAGCCACCCACAAATCCATAGAGCAGCAGCAGTAAATCCATTTAGACTAGCCCAGCAGTAGTAGTAGTTTCCCGCTCGCAAGCTGGAAATGCACACACAAGCTCAATTCCGATAGGCTGATGGAGCTGACGTCATCGCGCACATGATGACATCAGCATAAATCCGCAAAATTTAAAAATTCAAGCAGGGAAGAATTCACGGCGCCCCTGTGAGAAAGCTGCGGCTCCCCAGGGCGCCGCTGCGCAAAGTTTGGGAACCCCTGGGCTAGGGGGTACTTAATAGAATGTCATTCTATGTTTACACTAAATGCAGTAAGGAGGGATACTAAAACTAAACACTGTTAAATGTAACCCTTGAAATACCCCTGCCCTGAAAAAGTTAACTTAAAGAGAATTGTGTATTCAAGATGTGAATACTGAAGAAAGTGTCGACTTATAATGGAGATGAGGTTTTAGATAACATCTGTTGTGTTACATGTGAAATAAAAAAGTTCAGTTAACATTAGTTACAGTAATTAGGTGGTGCAAGCAGAAGAATATCTCTGATGGAGAGTGTATCTATCCCATATTCTAAAACATAAGGAATTGCAGACTGGATAAAACAGTTCCTTTGCTTCCTTACCTAATGAAGATGCTGCTTTTATAGTTTGCTGTAGGGATGACTCTAGTGGACATCTTTGTCATCTCAGTACATGTCTAGCAGCAGGTTAACAATGCAGAGATAAGGTCTATAGTTGGTGATATGATTAAGTTCAGTACCACATTAGAGAATAATAACCAC
>NC_056735.1:416170278-416173696 GCF_019279795.1 Protopterus annectens
TGAAGTTTGGGCAAATAGTACTGTGTTTAGCCAAGGCATTCAAACTGTCCTGTTTGTGTATTGCTGCAGTGTGTTCTTTAATACGGCTACTCAGCTTCCTGTTCGTGCCGATATAGAAATTCCCACAGTGTTGCAGAAAGCACAGTAGACTACATTTTTATGTTGCAGTCATAGTGGTCATGTAGACCGACAGTTCTGTTGCAGTGCAGGAAGGTGACATTGTTGTTTTTCGTATGTGTACACAGGCAACACACTTGCCGCAGTCAGATATTCAGGTTCTGTCGGTACTTCGCTCTGTGGGGATGGGCTTTTATTCCTCTCGAGCGCACCACCAAAAGAAGAGGTTCGTTTGAAACAGAAGTTTGGGGATGTCCCAAGTAACTTTGTCAGACCTTTTTCTCCTCCCAAGATGTCCCAATTGTTGGTGAGGACCCTCTAATTCAAACATATCGGTGGAAATTGGAAGGGGAAACTTGACACCAGTCCTTTTGTTCGGTCCGTTCTGTGCCCTTGCTGTGAATCCCTTTTCCAGGATTGGTGGGTACCTGGAGTGTCTGTGCTGTATGATCTCTTGGAACAGGTTGTCCACTAGATACTCTGGGTATTTTCTTTCTAGGAACAAGTTTCTGAGGTAAAAACCTTCCTTGATGAAAACCTCGTCCCTAAAATGAGTCTGGATAACCGGATGAATTGTCCTTTTACAATATTCTTTTTCATGAAATGGGGATGCTGGCTGCTGAACTCTAGATAGTTATTCCGGAAAGTGGGCTTGCGGTAGATGTTGGGTCAAACTGTCCATTTTCCGGGTCTATAGTGAGGTGGATATCCAGGAATTGAGTGGTGGTTCCGATATGTCCTACCGTGAGGGTCAGGAAGTCCAGACTCTGGAAAAGGGTTTCCAGAAAATTGCTCAGAGAAAGTCTGTCCCCTTCCAGACAAAAAGACGTCATCAATATAACGCCTGTACATTATGGTGTTGTTGAACCCGGGTAGTGATTCAACCTTATCCATTTCCCAGGCACTGAGGACTAAGTTTGCATATGCTGGGGCCATGTTGGACCCCATGGCTACCCCTTTCTGTTGGTGGTAAATCTTCCCGTTGAATTGAAAGAAGTTGTTTCTTAATACTGCTTCTGTTAACCTGCATACAGTATTAATCTTAGTCCCGCTTAGGTTGGAGTGCCTGTTCAGGTACTGTCTGGTGAGGGTCAGTCCTTTGGCGTGGGGGATGTTTGTGTAGAGTGCTTCTACATCTAGGGTGACCAGTAAATATTCCCCTCCATCCAGCCTTAGTTTGAAGATGTCATTTAGAAAAGCCCAGGAGTCCTTGATGTAGTATTTGCTGTTCTGTACAATGGGGTTAAGGATGTGGTCCACGTATTGTGAAATCTTTTCTGTTTTTGTCCTTCGGTTCAATACCACATGGCGGAAAGGTGGATTTTCAGGGTTCTTGTGAACCTTGGGGATTCCGAAAAATTTTCCAAGGCTGGGTGTCATGACCTGCATGAAGTCTTTTTCGTCTTGAGAGATCTCATCCCTGAGGTACAGTTCCAACAGTAGGTTGTCAATTTGTTTAAAGTTCTGTTGTACCTGGTTGATGTTGACCTTTTGTAGAACTGGTTATTCATGAGGGATGCTTCAAGTGTTTGGATATATCTCTCCTGCTCCATCACTACTATCCCAGTTCCTTGTCAGCCTTCATGATCCGTGAGGATTTGTCCTGACTCAGTTCCTTCCAAGCCTGTCTTTCTTCCCTGTTCAGGTTGTGCCACTTTGCTGAGGGCTTATCAGAAAGGAGTTTCCTGATATCCCTTTGCAGGTACTGCAAAGAGGCTCAGTGTGTTGGAGAGTGCAGGAGTGTACAGGCTCTTCATGGTAAGGGGTCTGTTGTTATCTTCCGAGCTTTCCTCATCTTCTTCCTCTTCATATTGTTGTATATCTAATTTTAGTTGTAACTTTCTCAGGTAGCACTTGAGGTCCAGGATAACATCCGCTGTGTTGGCTCTCTGCGCCGGGATGAAAGAAAAGCCTTTCTTCGGTACCTTATGATGGCTTTCCGAGAAATCTCGTGTGGTGAGGTTAAAGATGTCACCTACCCCTGCTGGAGACCTGAAGTCAATGCTATCAGGTGCTGGTATCAGTGAATGGGGAGGGTGATCAGGGTGGTCCATCCCAGTAATACTAGTACTGTATCCCGTTCCCGCTCCTTCTGCCCCTGTGATTGTTGTTCCCCTCCTTCCCTCAATATTGTTGGTGTTGTGGTTCCAGTTTCGTTCATTACCCCCAGGTCTGAACCTGGTATAAGTCCTGGTTCTGGTTGTGAGTCCTGCTGAAGATAAAAAAACATTGTTGTTGCTACTTGTACTGTTGTTGGAAGACTGGTCGTTGATTTGTGGGGTCTGATAAACCCTTTCTTGATTGATCGCACTGTCCGGTGTCCTGCGGTTTGTATTGTTGTTGTCCTCGTTGTTGTCGTGGTGGTCCGTTCACTGGTGTCTGGATCTCTCTGTCGGCTGATTCTGGAGAGGCATTTCTGGTCTTGGCTGTCCCTAGCAGGAGTATGTACCATCATCTGGGAACTACTCCCTGCTAGTGGGCTGGATGTGATGAGGAGTCTATCCACCTCTGGTGTGTTGGGTCCATTTGTGGGTTCTTGTAATTCTGTCGTAGGCCTTAGTTCAGTTGTGGACAATGGATTGTTTGTGGGATATCTGTCTGGCCTTCTCCGTGTGTGTAAGGAGCGTGTGGGCCTGATCGGGTATGCTTTTCCTTCCTCATATTGTTTAATGTCCCTAAGCAATTTGCATTTCTTGCGTTCAATCAGTGCCGCCCCATGCCTAGTAATTTTGTGCGGTACATTGTCCCACATTTCCGTGAAGTCAATAAATGTGGGATCCTGCAGGATGTGTGTTTGCAGATCATCTATTTGAGACTTGTAGGTGGCCATACTCTCAGTATTACTTTGGATGAGTGCTTTGATAGCTGCTAGCCCAGAGTCATTATATATTTTGACCAGTTCTTTGTGAAGCTGAGAGTTTGGAGTAGTCCTGTTAGGAAATGTGTTACACCTGAGACCCTGTGGGACTATATCCAGTTCTAAACACCTTTCCAGATAGAAGTTGTCATGCTCCAGGTTTTTGTAGGTTTTAATCAGTCTCTCGAATCTGGTAATTAGAGATCTGGCTATCTGTGAGACCCCTCTGTTTTGACTGTACTCCAGTTGTGCTGTTGTATTCTGGACCGGGCAACGGAAGGGATTAATTTCCGTCTGCGTGAGTATCAGGTCAAGAACCTGTGTGGTCCTTATTTCTGTCCCAGTTCTGTTGTTAATTGTGGCCTTGGGTCCAGAGTGGTCCGGGGGTTCAGTCACGGTCCTTCATTTTGGTTTAAGGTCCTGTTTGGTGAGTCCTTAATTTTC